>NC_136649.1:23249908-23372408 GCF_949748355.1 Melanostigma gelatinosum | reverse complement strand
GGTTACCAGTAGGTTTTGAGGTTACCAGTAGGTTTTGAGGTTTGGTTACCAGTAGGTTTTGAGGTTTTGAGGTTTTGAGCAAAAAACAGCTGCAAAGAGATGCAAAACAGCTGCAAAGGGACCAAAACAGCTGCAAAGAGATGCAAAACAGCTGCAAAGAGACCAAAACAGCTGCAAAGAGACCACAACAGCTGCAAAGAGATGCAAAACAGCTGCAAAGAGCCAAAAACAGCTGCAAAGAGATGCAAAACAGCTGCAAAGGGACCAAAACAGCTGCAAAGAGATGCAAAACAGCTGCAAATAAACCAAAACAGCTGCAAAGAGAAGCAAAACAGCTGCAAAGGGACCAAAACAGCTGCAAAGGGACCAAAACAGCTGCAACGAGACCAAAACAGCTGCAAAGAGACCAAAACAGCTGCAAAGAAACCAAAACAGCTGCAAAGAGATGCAAAACAGCTGCAAAGAAACCAAAACAGCTGCAAAGGGACCAAAACAGCTGCAAAGAAACCAAAACAGCTGCAAAGAGATGCAAAACGGCTGCAAAGAAACACAAAACCACACAGAGAAACAAAATGACTACAAAGAGACAAAACAGCCACAAAACCAAACGACAAAGAGACAAAAACAACAAAAAGAGACACAAAACAACCACAGAGACACAAAACAACCACAGACAAAAAAGTACAAAAAGACTAAAACACTTATGTGATGCAAAACAATAAAACAACTACAAAGGGACACAAAATGGCCGCAGACAAAAACTACAAAAAGACCAAAACTATTTCAGCAACAACAAACAACAGAAAGCGGCTCAACAACCACAGAGTGTTGCCCCCGTGTAGCAGAGGCGGTTTCACAAGTCTGCACCCAGAAGCCCGTTCAATCATAATCCGCCCATCGACAAACACCTCAATGAACACACGCACACACACTTACATCACTACTACTTTTTATTTGGCAAACAGCTTGAGATAGTTTCTCTTTTCAGTGTACAGTATATATATATACTATAGCAAACCAACACATTCTGTTTTATAACCATTGTTTTCTCATTTTTACATATTACAGCTTACAAATATAGCTGATCTTTTTGACAAAATTACAGATTCTGTTTGACACCTAAATTATTATGCTATATAAAAATCCACACCTTACATTCATTAGAAAAAGTAGGCTATATGAAATCAGGAAAAGAAAAGAATGAGAGAAACACCACAGTACGTCATTTTCAAACAAATGCAGTTATGAGAGGGGAGTCAAGGTTTCACATCATCACTCTGAATCCAACGTTAGTCCTCTGAGAGACGTCTGCTGCTATTCCAAAGACCATCAGGACAGAGAAGATATCGAGGAACAACAATACTGTCACAGAAGAAGAAGAATGGTTAAATCTCTGCGCTCGCTTTGAAACTAACACCGTGCCGTGGATTGTAACGGACACTTGATAAAAACTGAACTCCGCGTTGCAAACTGTACATATTACTTCATACCTTCACAATCTCTCTCCTCTCTCAACCAGTAAGCCTTAATCCAAGGATTATGCAAATACCGTCGCGCTTTCCTTTCATGCCTCGCTATCTCGGCGTGAGACATCAGCTCAAATCGGACATCTTTCTCACATCTGTAAGACAGAGTTGAACAGAGCTGCTTGAGGGAGCTGCCATTTGGATATTGGGAAAGCAAGTAATAAAATCCAGCAGTGCGGATGCCTTGTTGACGGGCAAACTTATTCTTTTTTGTGCAATAATTCAATCAGCACAGAGCAGTCAGACCTCAGTGAACTTCTATCTTTATACAGTATTGCTGAATATCGAGCAATGCATTCAGTTTATTGAGAAGTTACTGTTTGACTTGCTACTTTTTTTGTGTGTGTTGTGTAGGACACATGTCCATCGGCATTACATTGTATCAAAAACCCAGACGAGTCATGCTTTAATAAGCGAACCAGTGCTTAGAAATGTACTTTTTTTGTCTTTTTGTATTAGATAACAAGCGTCTTTCCAGACGTCGGGATTATTACATGACAACGTTTGCAAGCATTGCTCGAATCATAACATCTAAATAGGAAACAAGACCAGATTATTCTAAAACTCATCTCTGAACAGGAGTTCACCAAAATAAAAAATAAATGCATTTTGTTGAATCCAAAGCTCACAGATATATTTTTTTAGTTATTATTATTGTTTTAGTTTAACGTTTACCTGACTTCCGTCTTGACTAGCAATGCACCAGACGTGTGTTGGACTAGACATGAAGCTGGAAGGAGCTTTGATGTGTAAACTCCACGGCAGAGCCAGATGTGAGACGAGACACTCGCAATACAAGAATCAGTAACCGTGGAATGTGAAGGAGCAAACACTTGAAACATCATTTAGTACTTCAAAGATAAAACTGTCATCATGATAAATAAATATTCTATTTTAATTCAATCTAAAATACTTTTTGTATAATTCCATAATATATTCTAATATATTCATACTTTGATAAAGATTTGACGATATATTTTGGTCTGTGCTGTCGTTCTAAATAATTACATAAATACTTGTGGAATGTGTTTTATTGTATTCGGCTGAGTACTTAAATTCTACCTTCAAAATGTGTTTTTTGAAAGAGCTGTCAGGAAGCTCGATGAAGGACAGATTAGTGATGTGCCTGTGACACACACACACACACACACACACACACACACACACACACACACACACACCTTTTTCCGCCTTCATGAACACTGAGTTGTTGGAATGACTTAGAAACGAAGTATGCAGGTGTCCTTCATAATCACAGCTGAAGGTGCAGGAGCGGTTTGAACACGGCACAATGACAGAATTACAGAACAGCTACAGATTTACTTTGCAGTGGCTTAAATGCAGCGTTCTCACCGGTTAATTCTTCTGCAGAGAAGTACTTCGGTACTCATCAACACAGCATAAGTATGTCGAATGACGTAAAAACACAATGTGAGTGCAAAGTGTCACAAAAAGAGCGATATTGTTGAAACTTACATTGTGCCATGACACCTTTCTACGTGCTCTACAACCGGCAGCATTTGTATTACTGACGCAGTATTAGTGAGTACTTTAAGCACTTATCCATAGCTGAACACACAGATCGATACACTCCAGTTCGGATATTGTGAATGTTACCATACGATGGAAAGGTGTGCGAGGAGGAGATGGAGGTATATGTGGCACTGAACTAGCTGCCGGGGGAACAGGGAGCTCTGGACGGTGGAGATGCCGTCCTCTCATCTTTCTTTCTCACGCGACTTCCCACATTTCCAGTGCTTCACCTGTAAGAATGTTCTTATCAGATACAAAAATCAAAACAGTCGGTATTTATCTCCTTTTTGCTTCCGTACAGTTTTGCATTGAAAAATATGTCGTTGTTGTTTTTTAAAATCCTCATTTCTTTTTTTCCCCTTTTTATTTCGATTCCAGACGTCTATTTGTAGATCCAGAACTCGTCTCCATCTGTCGCTACATGTGTTGGGCGTCCATTATGTCCAAGTATTTGGCCTCAATGATATGAGGAAGCACGTTGTTCCTAAACACAGAGCAGACAGAATCCATGTCAGTCGTCAGACGGAGAAAGAAAACACCAGCAGCATGTCAGATCGCATCAGTTCCATTCATCGCTTCCTTCTCACGAGTGCAAGAGATCCAATCAACGCGAGTGCACAATGGCAGCAGAGATCCGCGCCGATTATACTGTTTATCAACTGCAAACTGATACTTGGCACTCAAAATCATTTATCTTTCTGATGCGACTGTAGAGGCAGCACAACGTGCACCGATCCCAACTGTACATGAAGTCTGCATGAAAGCTGGTGTGGATGAAGGGATCGGGTTCCCCTCAGCGCTGCAGAGCTCAGAACACATCCTCACGCTGGTCGCTTTCACATCCCACAACTCACCTGCTTGGGTCCCATTGCCTTGATCAGCTGCTGTACTCCAGCTGGGTAACATAGTGGAGCATTTAGCTGGCTAACAGTCAGATAATTCATGTAAATAGCCAACTGTGCGCTAACACATGAACCGCAGCAACGTTAGAATGTAAATTATGTGATCAGTGTTGTGTTTATTGCTTGAGAAAGTAGTTGCTCTTAATAAAGGTTGAGTGTTCTGAAGTACAGGTGTTGTGTCGTTTCAGGTGTGATGTTACAGTTAGAAACGTTAGACGATGTGAGTGCTGTTCACACGAGTCTCTTCACTGATCACTGTGAAGTTGGAACGATTGAACGAGTCGCTCTGAACTGCCAATCTGCGTCACGTCACTGCTGGAAGAGCTGATGACGATCTGAGGGGCGGATTCACCAAGAACAGCAACATGGATGGAGCGTCGCTTGTACCGCTCTCTGCCTCGCCTCCAGGTCACGTTCACGAAAGATCACAGCGGGAACGCCTTCATTAAGTTGCAGCTGAGTGCAATTTGCCCTTTTTCGCAGAGTGAAGAAATGATTTGTTCATCTGTTTACAGTAATAACCTGATTATGTTCTTCTCGTCGGTCGTTGGGGAGCTTTGTTCCTTTATGTTTCTCAGACACAACTGTCAGTGCATCGTGTCGGTGCATCCCGACAGCGATGAGTTTGAGCGCTTCATGCATGACGATGTCATCGCCTGAATACAATCACTGCTGCCATGATCACTGGAAGCCTGGGCGTCCGGACTCATGCCCCTCAGGTACCACCAACTCTCCGAACACGCTCAGAACGTCTGTAACTGCGTGTGGCTATCAGCGCTGACCGTTGTGAATTGGATTATATTAGAAATGAGGCTCATTTCCGTAGAAAGGGGCCAATTGTGCACCGAATGTCTGCATATTGCCCCATTTAAACAGGTGCAAACAGCACAGGAGCCCTGAGAAGCCATTTGCTTGGCAGCACAGTGATGGGTGCACTTCAACCTTTGCGGGTGCGTGCGTGGAGATTTACCGTCTCATTCCGTCTTATTTCTGCAGGTTTGGCGGCTGCAAAAGTCTTTTTGTGAATTCGCCCCTCAGTCTGTTAATCAGGCTCGTTTACAATGACATGGTAATAAACAGCGTGTTTCACGAAACGTATTCTGTTCACACATATCATACGTGATGCAGTGAACTACACCCACTGGTCTCACACATTTAGTTTGGTGAGGCTGAGCAGACGACCCGCAGCACTAAACATTTGTATCTCAACTGAACCGCCAGATGTTTCCAGATGAAACACATTAAACCTTCTTATTGAATAAAAACATTAAATCGAATGAAAATCAAATGAATTAAGAATTTAAGAAAACTACAGTTGTCAACTTTATTCCCCCAAAAGCTGCTGTTTGAAGGGACAAGTGGTGCTGAAACAACAGAAACATACAGTCGCACGTCGTCCTGGTTTAAAGCACTTGAGAAGAATCACATTCTGGGACAAAATGGCCGCGGGCGTACCTGATTGGGATTAGCATGATCATGCACAGAGGGAAGATCATCTTCATGTACGGTATAGGGTACATGCCGAACGTGCAGAGTACCAGCAGCTGCATCATCTGCAGGAAGGTGAAGTAGTGGATCTTCCTCTGGGGCACTTTGCGGATGTAGTGGGTCGGCGGGTAAGACGTCTGCAGGAGGCGAGAGGATCAGGACAGATTAAAAACACACCCCGAGGGTCTTCTTCCTCACTGTCCTCGGTCTTAAAGACACGACTGAGGGAAGCGGACGCCCACGCTCTAAGAAGTGCACAGCGGGTTTCAGATCATAAATAACATCGATCTTTGAGTGGATGTTGTCTTATAGAGTCTATTATAGCACCAGGGGTCTCCTGCGTGAATGCGAGGTGGGCACAGGAGAGAAGCTGCTGGTGTTATTTTAAAACCTGCACTCGGTGAGGCTTTTATGTAAAAATACACCAGAGAAACAAACTCATCTCCCCCGACTGATCTGGTGTCAGGCACGAACCTTTGCAACAACAGGAGTGGATAACAACTCTTCCACAGTGCTGCTTACAACCTGCACGCATTCTGGAGACTCATGACATGTGGGGGTGCATTTGGTTTCAGAGGCAGACGCACAGGCCTCATGTGGGGAGTCGTGAGTCCAGACAAGGCTTCTTGTTTTGTGATCTTGTCATTTGGACATTTTATGAAGAGTTTCATGTTTGATATTGTAGCGGTGATGCAGCTCAGGTGAAGCAAGGACAAGCAGAATACATGTCCGAGTGGTGGGGACATTTCTCTTACAGTTACCTCTCACGGCCACTTGGAGGCGCCGGTGTGTGGAGTTTAGAGTTTATGGAGACGAGTTCCAGGAGGAAGGTTAAATCAGACACACGGGAGAAGAAAAGAGATTTCCTCTTCAAGGACAGGTGTTGTGCAAAATGTTGGTTTTATATTAAAATCTGACTGACCGTGTTCAGAAGGTTCAGCAGTGGAAGAAGATCAGTGTTTGGAAACCATCTTTATGCCGCTGATACCCAGCAATAAAATATATATTAAAAACAGACAATTTACGAGCTGCTCTGCCTTAATTCACCAAACCCCACCTGGTGTTCAGAGCAGATTAAAACTAACACAAAAATTATATTTGAGAATATTATTAGACTCCAGCGGCGGGCACCGAGTCAACCGTTTGATCTGCAGAGGCCTGAAATCGACATATGGTCAGACAGACACACACACACACACACACACACACTTCACTCACCCTCGTACACCTCACACACACACACACACACACACACTTCACTCACCCTCGTATACCTCACACACACACACACACACACACACTTATGCACTCACCCTCGTATACCTCACACACACACACTTATGCACTCACCCTCGTACACCTCACACACACACACACACACACACGTCTCACCTGCTCCTTGAGGAGGAGAGCCATGCGGTCGCACATCTGGTTCCCGTCGATGGAGGTGAGGGCGATGTAGAGGAAGAGGCCGTACAGGACGGGTTTGGGGATCCACTGCAGCGGGAGCGGCAGCAGCAGCACCGACACGCCGATGAAGATGTTGGCAGTCAGAGACGTCAGCCGGGTCTCCTTCACCTGGACGATGCTGAGGAGACGCACGCAAGTGAATGGCTGAGCGGAGAGCACGCCATCGTTTCACACAACGCAACAGACGACAGCTCGAGTCCACAATGTTCTCATCAGTGTTCGCGCACATTTTCCATTTGAGAAATTTCGTAGAGTTTGAGGGAAATTTATTTTGGACTGTGATGAACAAAATGCAGATTTTGGTAACGAACAACTCTGTATTTAGGACACGTCAGCAACCGTGTTTCTTGTTCCCTCAGTAAATACAAATGCATTGGAACTGAAGCTGAAACGTCCTTCACTTGTTCTGACGTCAGAGCGTCCTCAGCTGACCGATCGCTAGTTTGTGATGACAACATGCAGTGTGAGCTTTTGTCTTGGATGTATTGCATTGAGTGCAATTGAAACATCCATCTGTCCACTTATCCTGTCCAGAGAAGCGTGAAGCTGCAAAAGAAATGCACTTCATTAAATAAGCGGTTCCCAACCTGGGGCTTGAGGCCCACACAGGGGTCAGGAGATGAATCGCTGAGGTGGCCGGATAATTCGAGCGATAGAAACGATTCTTCCTCTAAGCCTTCGTTCCTTGTTCTTGACCTTTCTACACCTCTTCAGGCCTCTGAAGATGATTCAAATGAAACATTCTTAGAGAGGAGAATGTGTCTCTGTGCCTCTCAACACACTACTTTGTACAGACTTAAAACTAAAGGCCACTATGCTTTTGAGGTCATGTCTCCTGAAGTGTGGAACTCTCTCTCTGTTGCCTTCAACACCATCATCCCGTCTCTGCTGCAGGACAAGCTCTCCCAGCTGCACGTGGATGACAGACTTCCTGTCTGACAGGAAGCAGCACGTGAAGCTGGGAAAACACGTCTCAGCCTCCCGGACCATCAGAACAAGGCTTCTCCCTGTACACCAACAGCTGCACCTCCAGTCACCGGTCCATCGAGCTCCTGAAGTTTGCGGATGACACCACCCTCATTGGACTCATCTCTGGTGGGGATGAGTCCGCCTACAGGTGGGAGACTGACCATCGGGTGACCTGGTGCGGGTTGAACAACCTGGAGCTCAACGCTCTACAGACAGTGGAGATGGTTCTGGATTTCCGCAAGAACGCAGCTCCACCTATTTATTCCCGGTAATAAAACCGTCCAATCATTTAACTTGAGCCGACCTGTGCACACTGATGATAATTCTGTTGTTGTGGCTTTGGAGGGAGGCCTGAAGGGACCGGCTTGTTTTTGCCGACTTGGCAACTTTCTTGGAAGGTTTAGCAACTTTTGGAGCGAGAGCTGCTCGCTAATTTCATTGCAAAAGAGTTGGCAACACTGGGCTGTTGTTTTTTTTAGTTGGAGACTTGTTTAAATGTAGCGTAACATAACCAACCCTTGCTTTAAATGGGTATGTTGTCTCCTGCTTCATCTTTATTTTGTACATTGGAGCCCTTTGCTCTTGAAACGTGCTCTATAAATAAGATTACTTACTTTTGAAATGTCACCACAAGATTGGCCACTTTCGCAAATGTTCGTGGGCAATCAGGAAATTTCTAATTTAAATTCCCAGACATACTTCCAAGAACCCTAAATTGCACATTTTTCTACAATCAATATCTCTAATTAGATCTCCTGCTCTTATCGACGATTGGCCCCGTGCCCTGTTGATCACACTTGACTCCGTCAGAAATCCTGAATATGTGGCCAACTATAACTTTGCACATATCTGCATGGCCGTAACTTAATCCTCTCATCTCTTAAAAGCTCCTTCGCCTCGTCCACCCGGAGAAAGATGGTCAGCTACATCGTAATCATGCAACCAGGGGAAGAGCAGGACACAGTGGCCTGCAACACAAAATGACCAGTCGCCACACGCTCGGAAGACCACCTTCAAATGAGCGTCTGATTAGCAGCGGCGACGAGAGGGCGGGGAACTCACGTCTCATAGAGGTGCCCCCCCTCCACGCGCTGCTCCACGAAAGCCAGCTGGCGCACATGGAGGGTGGAGTGGGGGAAGGCGGCGTGCATCCAGGGCAACCCCAGCACCGACATCAGGATGTTGATGAGCCCCGAGAGCATCAGGTCCCAGTGATACGCCGTCCCCTTCAGCAGCCTGAGGAGCAACGCAGCCGTTACACTCCACAACAAATACACTGCAGCACAACACGCTCACACACACACACAGACAGACACACTCACACACACACACACACACAGACACACACACACACACACACACACACACACACACAAAGGGCATCGCTCTCCTGAGGTCAGCGCGTCCTTTAACACACGCTGAATGAACTCGCTGTATGTTTCACTGATTCTTCTCCTTCATGGTTCAGTTCATGTGTCGTGCAAACATGTTCTCACACATGCGACGCAGACGTCGACATGTCATCGAGGACGACGTCGTGAGCCGAGCGCGACATAAAGGACGACCTTTATGAGGCCACGGAACATTTGGGATGACCGCTGTGCATCTTCCCGTCTCTCCAGCTCTCCTGTCTACAGCAATAAGAATACTGATCAAGAAATATCAATACACACTGATCATATTGATCATCAGCGTGTCCTGCTGACTGACTCTGGACAAGTGACTAAGTGGTCATCAAGCCAAAATGCACAAGTACTCATTCGATCAGAAGATTGTTTATCTGTGTTTATTTGCATTGTACTGACAGATATTTAAAATAAATAAATAATGACGGAAAACAGAAAGTCTAAATGGTTCAATCTTATTTCCAGACAAACAAAAGGAAGCTGAAGATAAAAGAATCAAAGGAGAAACGCAGGAACAGAAATAGACACAAGTGCTTTTACCTTCTGTTCTATTGTTAGCGCCCCATGGGAGCTGTAGTGAAGTGCAGTTATAAATATCGATATATATATTCAGAATGTATAAAACAACACAACAGTGTTGAAGACGTCGCGCCGTCGTTTTGCTTTCCAGTCCTCGTTTGGAACAGACATTTAGATCCAATTAATTCCTCCCCAACACATGTGGATGATAAGAGCTGTGATCCCATCAGCAGGTTTGGTCGATGGCGGCTGCTCCACGGCTGCTGCTTCTGTAAGTGGTCTCTCCGATGCTAATTTAGAAGATCAGGGTACAAAGCTCAACATGGTGTTTTGGCTCCGAGGCTTCTTCAGAGCTCCCTGACTGTGAATATTTGACTCAGATGTCAAGTTTCTGGCTCAGTTAATCTTCCCTCCCTAACAGACCGGCAAAGATCCGGCTGCAGCAGATCCCAAAGGTCCTTGGTGGCTTTGAGGGGTCATGGAAATAGTTTAAGAACGCTAATGCACAAGAGTTAGTATCCCTGATAAGTATCACTCATGTTATCCCTTTGGAGAGTTTTCTAATTGTTTCAAGTCACGCTTTCTTTGTTAAACTCCTTCTGTACATGAAGGCCTCGCCGCCTCTACTGTACCTGTTCTCTGGCGCATTGGTCAGCGAGACGACGATGTTCTGGTCGATGAAGATGAGGAGGGCCAGGAGGAAGCCGAGGCCCATGGCGCTGACGACGTTCATGGCCGACAGCCGCTCAAACGGAGCCACTCTGAAGACGGGCCGGTCGTGAACTTTGAAGACCGGAACTGTTCACAGAGGAAGAGAAAAGATTACAACCAGAGCTGAAATAGTCGGTGAGTAATGAAATCACTCAATGGACAGATGAACTGTTTGATGATCTCGTCATTATTTTATTCATTCCAGCTTCTAAAACATGAAGGTTTGCTGTTTTCCTTTCTCTATATGGATAATAAAAGTTCAACATATTTCGGACAGAACAACCAATATTTTAGGCACGAAACAATAAGTTGATGAATCAGGAACACTGTCTGCAGACTGAGAGCTGCCAGATTGCCGGTATTAAAGCGAGAGTGACGATAATGAATCTTCTGAAGGCCTCGATTGGTACCAACCACGTCACTGATGGGCTCAATAATGGTACAAAGTTGGGCTCGGTGGCCATTTTTAAAGGGGTCCCTTGACCTCTTTCTGAAGATATGTGAATATAAAGAGCTTATTTTATACCCGTGGGTCTCCCCTTTACAAACATGCCCACTGTATGCTAATCCAATGCAGAATGAATGAATGTGTTATTTCCGCCGATTCTGAAATGGCTTATTTGAATATTTCGGCACACTTGGGTCCCTCAACAGTCTTGGAATTGCATAAATTGGGTATGAATGGAAAGGCCGAGACTCGTGTGGATCCAATGAGCCCGATTGTATTCACGTGTGAGGATGGCAGAAACACAGTGAGACCATTTACACCTTTACACCCACAAACAGGAGACATTGGGCATTCACAGGATGTTTGGCTTCTCTCGGTATATTGTCAAGAAAGTTTCCAGAACAGACGTACTCGCCATCCAATCACCAAAATATGCATAAAAGTGTTTTGGACACCAAATCACTGCATGGATTGTTCTCTGGTGTTTCTAAAAGTGTTGGTGTGTTAATGTGATATTTTACAGGAATTTTTGATCATTGTTATCAATTCTTGAGTGGAAAACAATGGTTACATTTTGCACCAAATCTGTAACAAATGGCATCAACCCCCCAAAAAAGAACCTCTGAGACACTATTGAGCACGGGAATGGCCTCGTGTACGTCCATCACAGTGTCCTAAACACAAAGTGGATTTATTTAGCGGATTTATAGCTTTAAAACTCAACACACTTCTCTATATGGCATCTGCTGTCTGCAGTCCTAATTACAACTGTGAGCTGAATCCATGAGTGAGACTTTCCTCCAATGAAAGCGTTCTGACATTGTTGGATAACTGTAGTTCAGGCCCTGCTTGATGACATCTCCATGAGAGCAAAGTTACAAACGTCCATTTCTCCAGAGGACTTTAAAAGGTGACAGGAATCTCATGTTTGCCTGAAATCTGCTATCAGGACTTCCCAAACTCATCAGACTCCATCTTCACAAACACACCCGTCTCTCAGACTGTTGTGATGACTCACGTTTTCACTCCAAACATCGTTTCCTACGAGGAGCTGGATTCTTTTCAAATGTCTTGCATATCTCATTTGGCCCCTCAAACGCCGCTGAATTAAGTGCAGTTGGTTAAATTTAGGACGTAATGACAGTACAATAATGGGCCTATTATCTTATGACTTATTGTCTCCGGAGGTAAAGGAACATGGAATCGGCCGGGCTTAAATTTGAATTCACTCGAGGGTTTTGCCGCTCGTCTCTGTTGCTGAGTCGCCCCCTGGAGAACAGCTGCTGCCTTGGCAACGATGAATGGAGACTCCAAATGATGCTGATCAATGGAGGATATGAAAATATCCAATGTGTTCTGGCCTGTGCCTTGATTAAGGAGCATAAAGAAAGACAATAAAGGCAGCGAAGAGTGGAAGCCCCGCAGCTACACAGTCAGTCTGGGGAGTGTGAACACACCCCAACAGCAGAGCACTGGGACCAGACAGCTTTCCTACAATCACTTTCCCTTATCTTCATATTTAATGAAATGTTCTGTGCTTTCTTTTTTTAAAAGCAGAGAGCCAAAGTAGGTTGCAACAATACCTAAAGACACAAAACCACAGGCAATAAACCCACTTCATGCAAGGTCAAATAAATGCTAATACGCACAAAGATGGGAAATCAGCTGTGCTTTTCTTCAGTCATGCTGGTCCGAGTTTAAACTACAGAAACACAACTGTAAATCACTTCATCATCCATTAAAAAGCGTGAATGCCCGTGCACGTGGCGTACAGGTATCATGGTGAGGGAGGAGGTATTCTTATCTATAATAAAGTTCTGTATATTTTCTTTATATAAAAGAGTTAATTCGACTTTGTAGCCTCGAGTGGTGAGATTGCAGATTTCAACCAACCGCTGTGAGTCACCTCCATCACCACTTCATCACCATAATAACACAAGTTGAGGAGCAACGGGAGTCAGACGGCAGCGAAGGTGGTTTTAACTCTGCGGCGCACAATGCTGACATTACACAAGTGTGTCGAAGAACCACGGCGGCTCTTTCTAGAGCCAGACTTTAGTTTGTCCACTCTGGGCTACTGTAGAAACACGGTGGTGCAACATGGCGGACTCCGTGAAGAGGACCCGCTGCCGATGCAGATATGAGGGCTCACGTGAGCCAACGTAGACACGTGATTATTCGTTTTAGGTGATTATTATCAAATATAAACAAATAATATTCAAATCTATAGTATCACTCAATGATTCCGCCCCATTTGCAACTCTATTGAATTCAAGGTGAAGGAAAGGCTCATTATAACATCAGATAGTCACTGATATAGAAAAATCTCTCTTCTTCATGACTCAGGGTTTTACACTCCCAACAATCCGAACAATGAGACATTTCATTCAGAGTAAAGAATTTACAATTTACAACCTCAAAATCAAAAAGTGTATTTACAGCTGTGGCGAGAAAAATAAAAAAATCCTGGTAACCGACACGCACGCACGCACGCACGCACGCACGCACGCACGCACGCACGCACGCACGCACGCACGCACGCACGCACGCACGCACGCACGCACGCACGCACGCACGCACGCACGCACGCACGCACGCACGCACGCACGCACGCACGCACGCACGCACGCACGCACGCACGCACGCACGCACGCACGCACGCACGCACGCACGCACGCACGCACGCACGCACGCACGCACGCACGCACGCACGCACGCACGCACGCACGCACGCACGCACGCACGCACACACACACACACACACACACACACACACACACACACACACACACACACACACACACACACACACACACACACACACACACACACACACACACACACACACACACACACACACACACACACACACACACAGAAGTTTTCTTTTGCATGAACAAGTCTATTATCTGGAGAAGCAACAAATGATACTAACGCTCAATGTCACTGAAGATGTAGGAGCCGATGAAGGAGAACACGAGCACTGAGATGGGCAGCGCGCAGTCCGACAGCACCTCCCTCACTTTGACATGCAGGAACGGACTGAAAGAGAGGAAGAGGGGGAGGAAGAGAGGGAGGAAGAGAGGGAGGAAGAGGGGGAGGAAGAGAGGGAGGAAGAGGGGGAGGAAGAGGGGGAGGAAGAGAGGGAGGAAGAGAGGGAGGAAGAGGGGGAGGAAGAGAGGGAGAAAGAGAGAGGGAGGAAGAGAGGGAGGAAGAGGGGGAGAAAGAGGGAGAGGAAGAGAGGGAGGAAGAGAGGGAGGAAGAGGGGGAGGAAGAGAGGGAGGAAGAGGGGGAGGAAGAGAGAGGGAGGAAGAGGGGGAGGAAGAGAGAGGGAGGAAGAGAGGGAGGAAGAGAGGGAGAGGAAGATAGGGAGGAAGAGAGGGAGGAAGAGAGGGAGGAAGAGAGAGAGAGGAAGATAGGGAGGAAGAGGGGGAGGAAGAGGGGGAGGAAGAGAGGGAGGAAGAGAGGGAGAAAAAGAGGGAGGAAGAGAGAGGGAGGAAGAGAGGGAGGAAGAGAGGGAGGAAGAGGGGGAGGAAGAGAGGGAGGAAGAGGGGGAGGAAGAGAGAGGGAGGAAGAGAGGGAGGAAGAGGGGGAGGAAGAGGGGGAGGAAGAGGGGGAGGAAGAGAGAGGGAGGAAGAGAGGGAGGAAGAGGGGGAGGAAGAGGGGGAGGAAGAGGGGGAGGAAGAGAGGGAGAAAGAGGGGGAGGAAGAGAGGGAGGAAGAGGGGGAGGAAGAGAGGGAGGAAGAGGGGGAGGAAGAGAGAGGGAGGAAGAGAGGGAGGAAGAGAGGGAGAGGAAGATAGGGAGGAAGAGAGGGAGGAAGAGAGGGAGGAAGAGAGAGAGAGGAAGATAGGGAGGAAGAGAGGGAGGAAGAGAGGGAGGAAGAGAGGGAGGAAGAGAGAGGGAGGAAGAGAGAGGGAGGAAGAGAGAGGGAGGAAGAGAGGGAGGAAGAGAGGGAGGAAGAGGGGGAGGAAGAGAGGGAGGAAGAGAGGGAGGAAGAGAGGGAGGAAGAGGGGGAGGAAGAGAGAGGGAGGAAGAGAGGGAGGAAGAGAGGGAGAGGAAGATAGGGAGGAAGAGAGGGAGGAAGAGGGGGAGAAAGAGAGGGAGGAAGAGGGGGAGGAAGAGAGGGAGGAAGAGGGGGAGGAAGAGAGAGGGAGGAAGAGAGGGAGGAAGAGAGGGAGGAAGAGGGGGAGGAAGAGGGGGAGGAAGAGGGGGAGGAAGAGAGGGAGGAAGAGGGGGAGGAAGAGGGGGAGAAAGAGAGGGAGGAAGAGGGGGAGGAAGAGAGGGAGGAAGAGGGGGAGGAAGAGAGAGGGAGGAAGAGAGGGAGGAAGAGAGGGAGGAAGAGGGGGAGGAAGAGGGGGAGGAAGAGGGGGAGGAAGAGAGGGAGAAAGAGGGGGAGGAAGAGAGGGAGGAAGAGGGGGAGGAAGAGAGGGAGGAAGAGGGGGAGGAAGAGAGAGGGAGGAAGAGAGGGAGGAAGAGAGGGAGAGGAAGATAGGGAGGAAGAGAGGGAGGAAGAGAGGGAGGAAGAGAGAGAGAGGAAGATAGGGAGGAAGAGAGGGAGGAAGAGGGGGAGGAAGAGAGGGAGGAAGAGAGGGAGAAAAAGAGGGAGGAAGAGAGAGGGAGGAAGAGAGGGAGGAAGAGAGGGAGGAAGAGGGGGAGGAAGAGAGGGAGGAAGAGAGGGAGGAAGATAGGGAGGAAGAGAGGGAGGAAGAGGGGGAGGAAGAGAGGGAGGAAGAGAGGGAGGAAGAGAGGGAGGAAGAGAGGGAGGAGAGAGAGAGGGAGAGAAAGAGACAAATAATAGAGGAATACAATTACTGTGGACAAGACGAGGACAATGGCTGCAATCCTGACACTGCTGAAGTACCTCGGTCCGCCTGCTGCTTACACAATAGAATCCAGCTTTGAGGTTGATTTGGTTACTGGCCAATCAGAAGTAGAATATTAATGCTTATTAAATCACAGGCTGGGACAGAAGCTTCGACAGGAACGGGAGCTTTGTGAGAGACCGTCTGGAAAAGTTCCAGACGGTCTTTGGAGTCGAGGCCCCAACTCGCTGGCGTTCGTCCAAACAAGATTTAAAACTCCTCCAGTGATTGATCTCCAGAGTGCCGCAGTGCTGCACGTACCTCCTTTTGAACTGGTAGAGGGTGTAGCCCATCCACAGCGTCCCGAGCATCAGCAGGAGGCAGAGGACGGGCCTCTCTCGGCTGCAATGGATGACAGAATCAGGGAGGGCGTTGAGGGCGAACCCGGCCGCCGTCTCGCTCCCGTTTCCCCCGAGCAGGTCTCCGCCCTGAGGGACGGCGTCGACGGTGCCGTTGGCCAGCGTTGGGGCGTGGTAGTACCTGTGAAAGACTGAAGTCACATCCACAGGGTTGAGTTAAGCTGAGAACACATCTGAAGATGAAGCAAAGACTACAAACGAGCGGGTTGGATGGTCCCACAAGTTGATCAGAACGATTGTCATGAAATGTTGCACAGACATTCATGGGGCCAGAGGATGAACGCTAGACACTTCTCTTCTCTTCTCTTCCTTCATTCAATCCTATTTGACCAGAAAGCGTCTTTGAGATTTTGAACCTCATTTACAAAAGAGTCCCAGATTACAGCGTGGAAGCTTCACACAAACACCAAATAAAAACACAGAAAACAGAACAGCAAGTTTAAAACAACAGAAAAACAGAAAGAATTCCACATGAAAGAGCTGACGGACTCATGAACCTCGTCCTGACATGTTCATATACGCTGATCAGTAATCTAGAGAATGAGTCTGTTCACGCCTACAAAAGCTACGAAACACCAGCACTGTCACCAAAACACTGGTTGGTCAGATGACAAACATGATTAATTATGAATGTGTTGTGATTATTAGAAAGACAAATGTAGCAATTTTCCAAACTTGCTCATACAAACTGAAAGATTGTGTATATAAACCTGAATCAGCGGCATATCTTGTATATATATATATATATATATATATATATATATATATATATATATATATAATAATTTTTTGTAATACACTTGATTTATGGTATTTGTAAGTTGAGACTTATTATTTCCAGTAACAATGTGACAGACATCTGCAGTGATTCTGCTCCTTCAGCGCGCGTCGTGCTGAGGGTTGAGATATTAAACCCTGCAGAGTAGCGCTTTGCTTTAACAACGATTGAAATAAGAAGAACGACACGAGCTCGTCTCTCAGAGTGCCACACAAGCAGAAATGAGTTCCCGTCATCACTTTCACCGGAGAGCGTGAGGCTCAACGTGCACGCCGCTGCCTCCGCCGGCCTGTTCATCAAACCGGGAAGCAAAGCTGTGAAGGAGCCCGGATGCACTCGCGGGCGTCTCCATCCATTCACGCTACGCAGAAATATTTGGGATGAAAAGTGTCAACAACACGGCGGAGGTTAATGTTATGGTAACGACATGTGAGCTCGGAGCGTATTTTACAAATGCTTTCTGAAAATTGAACGACTGCACCGGCAATCTGCGGAAACAGGACGACATCGCATTCTAAATGAGTTACATTCTGCCGTCGTCACCTCGTTTTGGAAATTAAATTGTGTAAAATATTTATGACATACTAAGATGGGGGGGGGGTAATATGGCTGCAGGCGGGGGATTGAAATCTTTGTGATTGATTGAGTACATCGTGTCTCTCTTAGCACTCGGTCTGCTGACCCACTGGAGTAACAGCAGCTCGTACTGCTCTTATGAGACGAGGTCATTCATCACATGCTGGGTCTTTGCTGTCTGACAGTTTCTTTGTGGTCTTTTATGGTCTTTTTCCAGGAAAACTAACTATCTGGCAATACAATAACATTCCAGAATATGGCTTGTTCTTCAATAAGAACATATTTGAAAAGATTCCTCTGATTGACGGTGGTCATCTGCAGAATAGTGCGAACAAAGCTGTAATTAAATCGACTCACTGCTCAGTTTACAGATCTTCTGACGACCAGTCAACACAGGATTCTTCAGTGGAGGACGGCCGTGCTGATCAGTGAGCTGCACCTTCAATCACTCTTTAAAATGTGTGTGTCGATTATTTTGGAGATTTTGAAGTTTTCCTGTCTTCACGTAGTCGGCTGTTTAAGAATCAGACGCGTGCGGTGGATCTGACAGCAGCGATGATCCGATCGGTCGGAGCAGAGGACGGCGTGTTGTAACGTGAGACTGTGACACACAGCGATGCGGGAACAACAACTTACGTTTGACTGTTCCTTTCATGGCGTCCACCACGAAGGCGATGGAAATGAAGAGCGCGATGACCTCCTCTGTCGACCTGGAAGACCACAGGACACACGCGGTGATAATCAAGCTTGCTGTAGAACAGTGCATATCAAAATAAAGTGTTTCAAAGATGCTGATATGAACTGAAACAAACATAAAAACTACTCTTCATGGAAAAGAATAATTATAATTCCATCCACACAAATATGCTTAGAAAATAAATGTATTTTTGGCCAAATAATTAAAAACATTACACTTTAATCACAGACTATAAATAGACCTGCAGGCAGATGTACCGGGGTCAGAACACGGTACTGAAGCTACCGAACACACAGAAGTGAATCATATTAAACTACAATTTAAATCTAAAAAGCAACGTGTCACAGTACAGTTTGCATGCGTGTGTTTTCATGAAATGTTTTAAAATCTGAAAAAGATTCTACAGCAAGAAGCGGAAGTAAAGATCTAAAGCTCTGAGACGTCACGCAGAACGCAACCGACCAATTTAAATCATCTTCTGTTTGACAGAGAAGGAAGCGACCAACAGAACCAAAGTAAAAGAGAGAGTTGCTTCCTTACATTTGATTTTTATGACATAAAAGTCTAATTGTAAGTGTCTGAGAAATACCTTTTGAAGAGCTTCATGAGCAGGCTGAGATTGAAGATGCCTCCCAGGATGAGGAAGAGGCAGTTCCACAACCCGATGCAGGCGTAGAAGGCTGGGAAGTCCAGGTTGTAGTCGTCGCAGATTCCTCGTATCACTGCACATGAACACAGATCACAGCACGCGTCACACGAGCTCCTACGACCTCACCGACCGTTAGTGGATTCACACACTTAAACACAGACGAGCCAACGGTCAGCATGTCGCCCCTTCACATCGAACAGTAACTCCCGTAGTCTGTGCAAAACAGGAATAAAGAAACTTATTTCTTCAAGTGACTTCAAAATTCAATCAGTGAGAAACTGTATGTGACGAACAAAGACTGACTGATACGAACAAAGACTGACTGATCGACGCTGCTTTAATCAATACGAACAAACAAACTGGGTTAATGAGAAACAGTGTCGATCGCCTTCACTCTGTAAATACAGACGCATACAAATAAAGAAATAAACAACAAAGAAGGAATATTTCTGCTGCTGCTATGACTGAAGATCCGCCAGAGATTCACTTTCCTCACGCACAAAGAAAAGGAGAATTTCAACCAAACATGAAGAAGGACAAAAGGAATTGCAATGGATTTGTTAAAAACATAACAAGTCAGTTGTAATCTCGAGCAGATTTGTGCGCAGATGAGTTACAACTTTACAAACAAGCCATTGTTCTGCTCAGGCTGCTGGAAATGTACGACGATGATCCCCATGAGAATGTGCTGAGCACAGTTCTAACCCATCTGCTTCAAAGAGCACCGCAAACCCCAGCACACAGCTTTGGTATTAAAACTACATCGCGGGGTCGCTGCTCCTCCTCACCGCTGACCGACTCCGCAGCTTCCAGCCGCCGAGATCTTTAAAATGCAAAGCAAGAAAACGCTGCTGTTGGGTAGAAACCGTAGAAAGAACCAGTTTCCTGACCTGTAGGCCCCTGAAAGCAACCGTTATGTAACATCAATGAGAAACACAAGCTTCGGAGAAATATCTGCTTTTTGCTCGACTGCTCCAGGAACAGTCAACAGTCAACAGACTGTTTGTGTGAGAAAAGCTGAACTTCATTTCTCCAGCGGGGCTGTTTTCCAGTAAAAGAGGAGCAGAGAGGACGGTGCCTCCTTCTCCTGATGTTTGATGTCGTCTTCTTCGTCCCCCCCCCCCCCCAGCCTCCTTTTCAAATCGGCCGCCGGCAGAAACTGTGAAGAGAGAAGTGTGTTTGGTGTGAGCTGATCCTACCGCTGATGAAGATGGCGAGGGGAGCCGTGGTCAGAGGGATGACTAGCGGAGAGCCGGCGAACAGCGAGTAGATGACCCCGCCGATGCTTTGGCCGATGATGGTCTTCCGGACATCTGGACAGAGAGGACACACACGGAGGACACTCAGGAGGAAGTACCGACGTGGACTAACTGACGGGCGTTAAGGTTCTTCTGTGAAGCTGAACAGAAGCTGAGGTCAACAAAAAATGTCTCAAAGCTGAAACTGTTTCTCTCCAGTTTAAACTGATGGAAAGAAGTAACTAAGTAACTCATCTTGACAAAACGTTCCCCCCGCTTGTCTCACAGATAATAATAGATAAATAAGGAACTTTATTCTCATTTGTTTTCAGGAGAGAAACAATTGAGATTATTTTTCTCTAACTTGCCTCTCAGGGCTTCCGTAGATGTCAATAAACACTTATTTTAAACCCAATTTAAAGCTCCACAACACGGAGCATTCATCAACCAAATCTGAAGCTTTGTTGCCTCTTTCAGCTTCAGTCTGTGGAGAGAATAAACGTCGCAGGTGCTCGTACCGATCTCTCCACGCGTGCTCTCGTCGTTGAGGGAGCCGAAAGCGATGGCGGGGAGGAGGATGGCGATGTAGAGGAAGATGGCTGTGGTCATGTACTTCAGCAGGGTTTTATTACTGCCAATGATGCCTGAGGGAGACAAACACAAACACGTGAGTCATATTCACCTCACCATGGAGGAGGAGGCTCAACACTTTCATTTCAAAATGACAAGAAACATTCACAGAGTTCGTCATTCGGTGCCTCCGCGATATGGAACGTCCAGTGAGTACAGTAGAACTGTTCAACATGACTCCTGTTTAAATAAAGATACGGGTCCTTTGTTTCGGTTTCATGCCGACCATCGTTTTGGAAGAGCAGTTAACGCTTTCATGCAAATGACGGAGAACTCATTTTCTGAATAAAACACTTAAACTGGGCTCGAATGTGATCACACTGATGTTGGTGATGATCTGATGACACTCACACACTCACACAGAAGTATCTAGACTGTGCTTCAGCCCGATGACTGCGGTCGGATATCATGAAACGAGAAAGAGCTGAAAGAGAGAAAACCCCGTTCCCCTCACAAGTACTTCACTGAGTCCTTTCGAGGCCAACTGAGTAAATTGATGTGATTTAATCAAGCAGTTAAAATCCATTTAAAACTAAATAAACAAGCGTCTCTGGCAATGCTCAACAACATCCACACGTACTCATCTATCGCCCTCGGAAAACACCACCTTCTAAAGGTCCAGCAGCATGTCTGCGTCTGTCTGACGACAGAAACGTTCTCACACGTTTGCTGATCAAGAAAACGACTCGATGAGTCAGTAAAGCCGCCGGTCTGCCCAGATTGCGAGGGGAACGTACGGGACGATGTCCTCGTCTGATGACTTGGGAAATAACAACAACATTGGAACGTGCGGGGGGGACATACGGGAGCAGTGAGACATTTCCGTGGGAGACAAACCCTCGATGCGATGCAGATGGAGCGCAGATGTGTCCGAGGCAAAGGGTGACAGACAAACGAGGAGCCGCCAGAGGCCCCCGGGGCGGCGCGATGAGGGACATGATTCACTTCCACAACAATCCGGTGCTCAGCCTACCGTCTGTGAAGTCAGAGGGGTAGAACGGCAGTCGGCGGCAGAAGTCCTCGTAGATCCCCCGGCCGGCTCTCAAGAAGTCTTGACACTGTGGACGGAAGGGACAACGTGAGACAAGTGTGGACAACGTGAGACAAGTGTGGACAACGTGAGACATGTGTGGACAACGTGAGACAAGTGTGGACAACGTGAGACAAGTGTCGACAACGTGAGACAAGTGTGGACAACGTGAGACAAGTGTGGACAACGTGAGACAAGTGTGGACAACGTGAGACAAGTGTAGACAACGTGAGACAAGTGTGGACAACGTGAGACAAGTGTGGACAACGTGAGACAAGTGTAGACAACGTGAGACAAGTGTGGACAACGTGAGACAAGTGTGGACAACGTGAGACAAGTGTGGACAACGTGAGACATGTGTAGACAACGTGAGACAAGTGTAGACAACGTGAGACAAGTGTGGACAACGTGAGACAAGTGTGGACAACGTGAGACAAGTGTGGACAACGTGAGACAAGTGTGGACAACGTGAGACATGTGTAGACAACGTGAGACAAGTGTAGACAACGTGAGACAAGTGTGGACAACGTGAGACAAGTGTGGACAACGTGAGACAAGTGTGGACAACGTGAGACAAGTGTAGACAACGTGAGACAAGTGTGGACAACGTGAGACAAGTGTGGACAACATGAGACAAGTGTGGACAACGTGAGACAAGTGTGGACAACGTGAAACATGTGTAGACAACGTGAGACAAGTGTAGACAACGTGAGACAAGTGTGGACAACATGAGACAAGTGTGGACAACGTGAGACAAGTGTAGACAACGTGAGACAAGTGTGGACAACGTGAGACAAGTGTGGACAACATGAGACAAGTGTGGACAACGTGAGACAAGTGTGGACAACGTGAGACAAGTGTGGACAACATGAGACAAGTGTGGACAACGTGAGACAAGTGTGGACAACGTGAGACAAGTGTAGACAACGTGAGACATGTGTAGACAACGTGAGACAAGTGTAGACAACTTGAGACAAGTGTGGACAACGTGAGACAAGTGTGGACAACATGAGACAAGTGTGGACAACGTGAGACAAGTGTGGACAACGTGAGACATGTGTAGACAACGTGAGACAAGTGTGGACAACGTGAGACAAGTGTGGACAACGTGAGACAAGTGTGGACAACATGAGACAAGTGTGGACAACGTGAGACAAGTGTAGACAACGTGAGACAAGTGTGGACAACGTGAGACAAGTGTGGACAACGTGAGACATGTGTGGACAACGTGAGACAAGTGTGGACAACGTGAGACAAGTGTCGACAACGTGAGACAAGTGTGGACAACGTGAGACAAGTGTGGACAACGTGAGACAAGTGTCGACAACGTGAGACAAGTGTCGACAACGTGAGACAAGTGTGGACAACGTGAGACAAGTGTGGACAACATGAGACAAGTGTCGACAACGTGAGACAAGTGTGGACAACGTGAGACAAGTGTGGACAACGTGAGACAAGTGTGGACAACATGAGACAAGTGTGGACAACGTGAGACAAGTGTGGACAACGTGAGACAAGTGTAGACAACGTGAGACAAGTGTGGACAACGTGAGACAAGTGTGGACAACGTGAGACAAGTGTGGACAACGTGAGACAAGTGTGGACAACGTGAGACATGTGTAGACAACGTGAGACAAGTGTAGACAACGTGAGACAAGTGTGGACAACGTGAGACAAGTGTGGACAACGTGAGACAAGTGTGGACAACGTGAGACAAGTGTAGACAACGTGAGACAAGTGTGGACAACGTGAGACAAGTGCGGACAACGTGAGACAAGTGTGGACAACGTGAGACAAGTGCGGACAACGTGAGACATGTGTAGACAACGTGAGACAAGTGTAGACAACGTGAGACAAGTGTGGACAACGTGAGACAAGTGTGGACAACGTGAGACAAGTGTAGACAACGTGAGACAAGTGTGGACAACGTGAGACAAGTGTGGACAACATGAGACAAGTGTGGACAACGTGAGACAAGTGTGGACAACGTGAGACAAGTGTGGACAACATGAGACAAGTGTGGACAACGTGAGACAAGTGTGGACAACGTGAGACAAGTGTAGACAACGTGAGACATGTGTAGACAACGTGAGACAAGTGTAGACAACGTGAGACAAGTGTGGACAACGTGAGACAAGTGTGGACAACGTGAGACAAGTGTGGACAACGTGAGACAAGTGTGGACAACGTGAGACATGTGTAGACAACGTGAGACAAGTGTGGACAACGTGAGACAAGTGTGGACAACGTGAGACAAGTGTGGACAACATGAGACAAGTGTGGACAACGTGAGACAAGTGTAGACAACGTGAGACAAGTGTGGACAACGTGAGACATGTGTAGACAACGTGAGACAAGTGTGGACAACGTGAGACAAGTGTGGACAACGTGAGACAAGTGTGGACAACATGAGACAAGTGTGGACAACGTGAGACAAGTGTAGACAACGTGAGACATGTGTAGACAACGTGAGACATGTGTAGACAACGTGAGACAAGTGTAGACAACGTGAGACAAGTGTGGACAACGTGAGACAAGTGTGGACAACGTGAGACAAGTGTAGACAACGTGAGACAAGTGTGGACAACGTGAGACAAGTGTGGACAACATGAGACAAGTGTGGACAACGTGAGACAAGTGTGGACAACGTGAGACAAGTGTGGACAACATGAGACAAGTGTGGACAACGTGAGACAAGTGTGGACAACGTGAGACAAGTGTAGACAACGTGAGACATGTGTAGACAACGTGAGACAAGTGTAGACAACGTGAGACAAGTGTGGACAACGTGAGACAAGTGTGGACAACGTGAGACAAGTGTGGACAACGTGAGACAAGTGTGGACAACGTGAGACATGTGTAGACAACGTGAGACAAGTGTGGACAACGTGAGACAAGTGTGGACAACGTGAGACAAGTGTGGACAACATGAGACAAGTGTGGACAACGTGAGACAAGTGTAGACAACGTGAGACAAGTGTGGACAACGTGAGACATGTGTAGACAACGTGAGACAAGTGTGGACAACGTGAGACAAGTGTGGACAACGTGAGACAAGTGTGGACAACGTGAGACAAGTGTAGACAACGTGAGACAAGTGTGGACAACGTGAGACAAGTGTGGACAACGTGAGACAAGTGTAGACAACGTGAGACAAGTGTGGACAATGTGAGACAAGTGTGGACAATGTGAGACAAGTGTGGACAACGTGAGACAAGTGTGGACAACGTGAGACAAGTGTGGACAACGTGAGACAAGTGTGAACAACGTGAGACATGTGTGGACAACGTGAGACAAGTGTGGACAACGTGAGACAAGTGTGGACAACGTGCCAGTGACCAGCGCCATCTACAGGCAAGGACAGTTACAGCTGCTGCACATTGACACGTACACCACCGGCAGCCCTCGGTGCTGTAACACCGGGTGTCTTTTCTTCTTCTTTTTATGGATGCTGGCTGTGTGTGTGTGTGTGTGCGTGTGTGTGTGCGTGTGTGTGTGTGTGTGCGTGTGTGTGTGCGTGTGTGTGTGTGTGTGTGCGTGTGGAGGGAGGGGGGGGGGGGGCTTGATCACCAGCTTTTGGCTCGGGTTCGATAAACAAAAGTGTCAGAGAGGAATTACTGTCCACCTGTTTGCCGTTCTGAGCGGTGGATGGAGAGCGGCGACGGGAGGGAGAAACTTCATGGTGTGTCCTTGCGGGTGGTCTGGATGTGGAGACGGTGGTCTCTGTTCTTCACTTCTTTTTCTGTTTCCTCCTGATTTCACCTGCTCACTCTCCCCATCTACCATCCCGTACCCCCCCCCCCCCCCCCCTCCATCCATCTGTCTGCCTCCATGTATCCCTCTTTCACTGAGTGGCACTGAGCCGTTCAAGCCCTGGGATGAACACCGGACAAAATCCTCCACTCTACAAAATAAATAAATAAAAAACACAAGAGGGGAAATGTCTGGGAGCTCTGGCCTGTCACCGGCAACATTAGGAGGAGATGTTGGTCTGGCATTGAGCAGAGCCCCTCTGTGTGTGTGTGTGTGTGTGTGTGTGTGTGTGTGCACGTGTAGCTGAGGGGTGGGGAGCTCTGACAGGACTGTGAGAGATGTAAGGTCATTTGCCCACTGAGGAGGCCTGGCAGGAGTTGATGCTGATTGATTAGGGGGAGAGAAAAGATGGAGGAGTCGAGGCAGCCGAGCAAGGAGGAGAGGAGGTGTGTGTGGGGGGGGGGGGCTCACTCTGTCGGTCCACAACAATGTCCTCACACTTTGGCGGCCACAGCTGTCGCCCTAGGAGGCTGACATTTGGTACGGAGGTCAAGCGTTTGGCTGT
This sequence comes from Melanostigma gelatinosum, assembly GCF_949748355.1. Lineage (NCBI taxonomy): Eukaryota > Metazoa > Chordata > Actinopteri > Perciformes > Zoarcidae > Melanostigma > Melanostigma gelatinosum. The sequence goes on along the minus strand of NC_136649.1, from coordinate 23,346,298 downwards.
GACGTGGACGTAGTCGTCGTGATGTCACCCGTTGGTCTGCGGACTCCCGGTATGAAGACTTGGGTTCGGCGTTTTGGCCGTCGCCATCTTGGATTACAACCGTCAACCAATGAACGGAAGTGACTACAATTGGACTTCGGAGGAGTGACGTAGAGACGCCGTGTACGTCTCTGGTAGAGACCTGTCAATCACTGTGTAGCCCCGCCCCTAAAGCATCCCCTGCTTCATGGTCTGTGTGACTCTAAATGGACCATAATGTACTAAATGAACATCATGCTGTGTTGAAGAAGACTTGAAACTAGAGATTGAGACATAAACTCATGTTTACAATGAGTCGCCCCCTGAAGTTTAAGACACTTCAGCTTTGGGTTCACTCTTCAGAACCGTGTGACGGTGTGTGCTTGCATTCATGCCACGGAGGAGTGGCAGTGAGCGTGGTCTATCGAGTCATACTCTCTAAAACACGCCCACCAGAGGACAAAACTATAGGCGCCACAATATACAACCAAGGGGCTGAAATGCAAAACAAAATGCCTGCAGCTTGCTAAAAATATTAGATTTCCGCACGTCAAAGGACGCTTTGTGTACCAGGGCTGCAGCCGATGGGACAAGTTAGCTGTTAGCAAGCTGCTAGCAAGCTGCTGTAGTTAGCGAATGCACTTGAAAACAAGTGCAAAAGCTAGAACTCAAGTCATACTGTCGAAATACTTTAGCCTAACTTACAGAAATAGCCCAAGACTGACATTTGCACAAAATGCTTGCTGCACACGTAACATGAGCCGTAGTGGAACCCACAGTTCTACCATTCTTCCTGCTGATGCCTCACTTTGCTCTTCTGCTGGCTGTTGTTTGCTAGCAGGCGGAACTGACTAGGAGGCACCTTCACTTAATACAAAGTCAACGGAGAACGATGATTTGTTTTCCCTTCCAGTGTGGGCGGGACTTAATTAAGCTCTGTCCCGATAACAAAAACACCTTCTAACCTGAGTCACAAACTCCTGAAGCGTCCTGTGGGAGGCATCAATGGCTTCAGCTGAGAGTGTGTGTGTGTGTGTGTGTTAATGCACGCGTCAGGAGGAGCGCTGTAAAGAAACGAGGTGTGGGAGGAAGAAGCACACGTAAACTACTTCACATCTGACATTCAGAGGAGCATTAGCGAGTGCTAACCAATCACAAGCCTCGCCTCAGGGCAATGGGACGGACTCGTACATCCAATGGATGAATACACGCTGCTTCAGAATGGGTGGAAATGTGCCTAATCGCTCGATATGCTGCTCACACACACACACACACACACACACGCGCTGCTGCCCACCTTGAGGGGCTTGTGACTGCGGGGCTCGGCCTCCTCCTTCCCCAGAGCGATGGGCTGCTGGTTGGTTGCTGTCAGCTGGTGCCTCTGGAACACCAGCGCCTCCTTGAACTCCTCCTGCGTCTTGGTCTCCAGCAGCTTCTGCCTGAAGGAAATGTCAGAGAAGAGAGTGGCGAACGTCCTGCCCAGCTCCATCGCTGTCTTGGTGCTTTTCTGTGGGAGAGCGTGTGGAGAAGATGGTCCGTTAAAAGAATGAAAGAATCAAAGGCATGTTTTGGTGAACCTGTGATAAAGCCGTGGGAACGAGCTGTAATAACAACAGCTTTCCTTTTTACGCAACGATCAGACACATCAGCATTCATGTGGAGTCATGTTTGTGTCTGATGAATGCTATGAACTTGTGTTTTTGGTCTCCACCAGCTCGTATGCACTCCTCCACTAAAGGAAAATATGTTGCAGTTTAGCTGCTAAAAGTTAAATTTCTGTGTTTGGTAATGGAAAGTGTGTTTTTAGAGCTTTTCAGAGAAAGCAGCTGCCGACTGTGGTGCTAATGAGAGCGGTGAGAGTGAATCAAAGCAGTAAAACCAGAACAACACGCTGCAACGCAGCGGCAAGTCAAGTCTCTACCTCTTTCACATTACACAAGCATTGCATCCATTGTTAATATAGTTGATTACTGCAGCTTTAATTATTGAGTGTTTAATTACTAAGTAATGCTTTCAATTTTCCAAAATTACAAAAATTCAAGAGTAGAAACAGCAAAAAGATGGAGATGTGTGTTGTTGGGGGGGCTTTTGTCCATAATCCCACATCTGTTACAAATAATGCTGTCGCAAGTCAGAGAGCGATGGTGCTCATGTCCTGGGTGCTGTGAGACAGTGTGCCAGGGAAGCCAGGTGGTGTTATAGCAACATAGCAGCTCATTGCGTACAGCAGCAGCTGCAGCAAACAGAACAGTTGAAGCCTTTAAGCTTTGTCACAGTGGTGACTGAAATTCAACCAGAGTTGAGAGAATGATCCTGAATAATCTGAAGGCTCTCTTTCTGCGTGATGGACCTTTAGTCAGACAATCGGGTGAGGAGGCAGCCTCGAAGGCACCTCTGTGAGACTGTGCTTTGAGATACATGCTAACTTCAGCATGCTAACATGCTAGTCAGGAATCATGATAACAAATATAGGGGAAAATCACGGACGTAGCGCAGATGTTTTCTCTCCTGGTGCTCAGGTAGCTTGGCCAAAGAATATTCAAGACAAAAAAACAGAAAAATTACAAAATGACATAAAAAACGTTGTACATGTGCAAAGGTGAAATATTCCTCAGAAGATCTGAAGGAGTTTCTTTCAGGGCGACAGCACATGAACACGGTGAGAAAGAAAGCCACAAATGCTGCAACGCTCTTTAAATGGTGGTTGGTAGAAATGGTCCGCCCGTACCCACGCTAGATTACATACATTTGCCAACCAAAGGAATTCCTATTATCATTATCATCATGCCCCTTCAAAAGAGTCCTCTCTCGCAGATGAATGTCTCTGAGAATGCCATTCGTGGTCGTGATTGCTGCCTGCAGGACTGGCAAGGAGGGAGCTGGACGCATCGGGGAAAGAGCCACGAACGCAGGGCTCATGGGAAAAAACACAAACCAAACAAACATGATGATAGCTGAGGCATCGCTGATTGCCACGCCAACCTCCCGGTGGTTCCACAGTTTGATGGTAGGCCGGTGAAGATGGTGAGCTTTAGGGGACGGCCCCACGCTGAAAGCAGACCCAGCATGAAGAAAGTCCCTTTTTCTGTCCAGCAGAGACGGGGGTTGAGGATTGGAGGTCCAACAATCAGTGCCATCTGAAGATAGGAGAGTGAAGTGTGTGTGTGTGTGTGTGTGTTGAAAGCTCAGGGTGAAGCGGTGGAGGACAGAAGGGTTGAGTGGTTTGATGGGAGAGTGTGTGTGTGGCACAAGGCACACTAAACACTGAGGCGCTGGATTGAGTTCCGTTCAACAGGCCGTTGGCTGCTTCCCGTGATTCATTGAATTATGCGGCACATCAGCAGAAGCTGGTTTGTGTTTTCTTGTTGTCCTTTACTTACAATTACAGAAAACATTTTGTGAGCTGTCACAACAGGCTCTTGTTTTTAACATGTGCTGATTAGCGTCTTCAACAGACACATCAGGTTTTTGGAAGCATGGAGACATAAAATCTGTTGAAGCCATTCCGTGCATGTTGGGCTAAAAATATGCAAAAGCAGAAAATGTCCTCGGTTGCATCCAGAACTGAGCTTGCGGGTCAGAAAAGTAAACTGAATTGGAGTCATGGCAGGCGGCTGGCTGCACCTGCATTTGCAAGAGCGCACTTTTTTTTAATAAATCAAAAACTGTTGAACTAAATATACATTTCCTTTTAAATACAGTAGCTGGAAGCGGAGCGGGAGGCAGGGTATGCAAATGATCAATTAGTTGTGCGATGGCAGCGGGATGCGTTGTTCGTATGGTTGAGTTGGACTTCACAGCTGACAGATTCAGGCGAAGATGAGAGAAAAGACTGGCAGTGGAAATGAAAGAAACATCTCTTCACAGCAATTAACTGAAGGAATTAATTCACAAACAAATGCAGAAGATGATAAAAAATAGAAGAAAACATAAATTCATGAATGAAATATGAAGAAATATAAGAAACAAGTGGGCCTTAAATGCCTCAGTGATCCACCACAGTCACATACATCTCATATCAGTTCCAGCCTCCGGGGGCAGTTACCATTTTGAGCGGGGCCAGGATCAGGATGACATAGCGGACCTCGCAGCAGTTCTCCCCCCAGTTCTGTGACCTCTCCAGGCGGGAGATGCACACGTGACGCCTCTGGAGGTACTTCACGTTGCAGCTGGAGCGGAGAGGCAGAAGGAGGAGCTTTTATAAATGTCAACGCCTCGCCTCACCAGCAGCGCCTTCATTTCCATATATTAACACCTCGCTCTCTCTCTCTCTCTCTCTCTCTCTCTGCAGCAACAGGGAGACAGTATTCATAAATGTGCTGCATAAAAACACTCACATGCACGCGCGTGTGACTGTACGTGCACATGGACAGATCTCGCACACGCATTCCTGTAGTTCTCACAGTTGGATGGAAGTGCATTTCATACAAACATGACATTTTTTTGTAATATTCTATCAGCGTCTGATCTATGTCGGGTGATTATCTTTGACACAAGTTCCTTCATTGTTCTGTCTACAAAATCTAAAAAATATATCGCGTTAAAAATGCCCTCAAACCTTCACCTGTTCTTCAAAGAACCATTTAAAGAGTATTATTCTGATTTCATCTTATTTTACAATGCGTTTCTTTTGCACTTTGTGTCTTTGCACTTTATTGCCGTGTGGATGGAATGTGCTATAGAAATACATGTTTTGCCTGAGCAACCGTCACAAACCCCAAAATATTACATTTTATACAAACTGATGTCAAAGAGACACAAACAAATTCTCTTTTACGTTTGTATTTCTGCTAATTAAATAAAATCAATCAATCAACACAACTGTTGATGAACTATTCTGTCGACGTTTGAACGACGGACTAGTCTGTCACCGCGGACACACATGCAGAAACACGTGACTCACAGGATGCAGAGCCAGGACTGCTGGTACTGGATCCCGGTGGCGGTGGCCGTCACCCCCTGGATGGTCTCAGACAGCAGGTGGACTGTAGGGGAAAGGTCAGAGGTGAAACACAAGTCCAGTTTGTTCCTCTCAAGCTCTCCTCTCGTCTGCTCCACCGGCAAATGTATCTCAGCTGTCCTCCAATGTATGGTTCCATTACCGCATCATATTTAAACATCAGTCTCTGGTTCCTGTTGTCTAATGGTGTCTGCCAGACGGGAGTCTGGAGCCTTATCTGCGGGGCCAAGCTCCTCGATATGATGTCTACATCAGAAGTGTCTAACAAGCTGGCTGTCTGTGCGCAAACGCCACGACACAAACTAATGACGATGTCCGTCCCACCGCAGACAACACCAACGCTCATGTCCACGGATAAAAGCCAAACACATTTCATTCTGCTGCATGTTTACGCAGAACGAACACGGCCGTCTCGGGACTCAGCGGAAACCAGCTCGCTGCTTCCTCACAGGAGGAATCTCGCCTCCGACTTCTCACGCTGAGACTGATGAATAATTGTGTTCTGGGGGATATTCTACAGCGGCTATCCCAAAAACCCCTCGACGAGCATCAGCTCGCAACGCCCTCTTCTACTCATCGGTACCAAGAGATGATAATAATAACACATGTTATTGATATGGCGCTTTGAGATGACAGGCTGGAGATGTTTGGTGTTGTGAGCAGCGGGGACGACCCTTTCCATACGGCTTCTCCCGTTCTGTGCTGCCTGCCTGTCTCTCCATCACTCTCCCTTTCTCTCTCCGCCGTCTCATCAATAAAGTATCCGCCATTCATGGCAGAGAATGATGCGCGTCACCATGACAACAGTATCACAGTGCTCAAGGAGTGAGGAAGGGAAGGGAGAATCAGAGAGAGGCCGACGAGAGAGAGAAGTGAGAGAGGCGGGAGGAAAAGAAAGGATCAAGGGAGATGAAATAAAGGGAAGGAGAGAGACGGGAGTGGGAGGAGACATGCAGAGAGGAAAACAGAGAGCAGAAACAGGAGCAAAGAAGGACCGAGGGGATGGAAACAACCACAAATCACACAAAAAATAAAGAACGGGACAAACAAGAAGGAAAATGAGAGCGAGGCTCGATGAAAAGCAGAGCGGGAGGGGAGACAAGAGGGAGGGAACGGACAGAGACGTAAAGGAGATTCAATTCAAGTAGCAGCAGTAAGCCTGACAGCCATGTAATAATCAGAAAACATCCAATTTCTCATTGACGTCAGGAAAGAGAGGATGGGAGAGAGAGAGAGACACAGACAGAGGGATAGAGAGACAAAAAAAGATGAAACGATAAGGAGAGGAGGAAATGAGGACGGAAAAGAAGGAGAAAGCCAAGTGAAGACACGAAGGACACAGATGGAGAGAGGAAGACGATCTTCCATACCGACGGGCGAGAGAAGCTAACGCTGCTAGCCTTCAGATGACAACCACTTCCATATTTGTCTTTTGTGCCACTTGTGTTTTTTACAGTGTGAGCGACTGCTTCAACAGCATGAATACTGTCAGTTCATACGAACACTCTGAATATGCAAATTCAGAAGGCCTCCATGATCAATGTATACGACTGGAGGATGTCACATCTTGAAATGTGAAGTTGCATCCTGGACCACGATTGGCTTCCAACATTGCTGTGATGTCACAACATCCTGCATCCTATACGGACGCGTCTTTCACTTTAACAGATGAGTGTAAAACAAAAACCCTGCGTTCTGGTGTCAAACTCTGCACGAACGTCATTCTGCACTGAGGAGCTCACGTCTCCAAGCGAAGAAGACAAAGCTCAGATCTGAGCGGGACTTCAAAGGCAAATACAAACAATCAATATGTCTCCTGAGGGAGAGGTCGTTCCCACCTCCTCCCGCTCACCGGCTGCTGAACACAACTGATTGTGTCTGACGTCACCCTCCACCCCCCCAATCTGCTCTGTACATCACGTGTGGGACATTGTGATCGGGCTCTCATCACCAGCGAAGGTGAACAAACCTGCCTGTTAGAGGAGAGGAAGCGCGTGTTGCTGATGCGATCAAGTGGGAGACTAATTCAGACATGCACGTTGATACGCGTCAGTTATGTGAAGGTTCTGCACCGTTTCTTCAGCTTTTCATATGCAAACACCGCTGTTCCATACACAGACACAGAGACAGAGACACAGAGACAGACACAGACAGAGAGACAGAGACAGACAGACACAGAGACAGACACAGAGACAGACAGACACAGAGACAGACACAGAGACAGACAGACACAGAGACAGAGACAGACACACACAGAGACAGACACAGACAGACAGACACAGAGACAGAGACAGACACAGACAGACACAGAGACAGACACAGACAGACACAGAGACAGACACAGACAGACACAGACAGACACAGACAGACAGACAGACAGACACACAGACAGACAGACACAGACATGGCAAAGAGATGCTCACATGCAGCACATCAAATGTGACAAACTTCAATGGAAAGTGATGAAAACGTATGAGGCTGGATGGGCCCCTTTGATCTGTCCTGAATTTTTGGTGAATTATTTTCAGCTGCATTATTCACACGGTTCGGTTGGAAGACAGATTGCAATTTCTGCAAATCATGCGAGGAAAATGAAGTCTGTCACAAACAAGAGAGACGAATCAATGGACGCGCTTTAAAGCAGTCACAAAGAAAAGCAGCGATGTTGATGTTTCTTTTGGCTGACGTGCCGGTCGAACATCAGCGGCAGATAAATCCACAGAGACGCGTGGACGAAAAGAAAACACAGAGATTCACCGATGCTTTGTCAGCGTGTGAAAGGAGACGTGTTACATTATGACCTGCCAGCGAACACACACACACACACACACACACACACACACACACACACACACACACACACACACACACACACACACACACACACACACACACACACACACACACACACACACACACACACACACACACACAGGGGAATGATTGGTTTCCTTCAAAGCGTGGATTGTGGAGGGCACTTTGAAGGAGGTGATTCAAATACAGGAAGGATCCATACAGAAGACGAAACACTTCCTGTATATTAGGAACCCATGCAGCACACGGCAAGCAGAGGGCCACGAGGACTGGGTCAGTGAAAACCTGGTCATAGAGAGCTCGTCAACTCTGATCCTCTACTCGCTTGCATAAAAAACTAATTTCACTAAAGGGAAATAAACCAACATGGAAATAATATCAGTCAAGTGCTGCAGATATACGATCAGCTACATTCGAGTTACATCAATTTCCAGAGCATGCCAAGGACATGGAATTCACACAGAGCCAGCATTCTGTTTTGGTTTGTACTTTTTCACAGGATTTTGCATTAAAAAGAAGAACTGATAACATGAAGGAGGGAGAGGGCCGTTGATTTGAGGGGCAGCTGAAGAGGCATCGATATCTGTGACACGGGAGGGATTGCTGGCGTCTGTAATCATTTGATGACTCAATGGATCGACCCAGTCCCGAGCGTGGAGAGGGAACACAAGCGGCACACTGATGGCGATGATTGGTACAGAAGCACACCACTGATTGCAGCCTCGTGGCGGCCGACGCTGACATTTTCATCCAATTAAGCACAGCTTACCGTCATCAAAGAAAACGAAAGCTTGAGACTCGTCTGCATGGGGAGAAGGAGGGAGAAAGAAAAGCAAGAGGAGAAACCAGTTCAGTCACCTTCTGTTCCGGTCAGCAGGCGAGCAGTCGAAGATTTTACACAAACATACGCAAAAGACCGACACACACACACACACACATAGAGAGACTGTTAACCGGCACACACATGGACATCTCCGCTGAACAGAAGCTTCATTTCCTGCCCTCCTCTTTACCTCATGCATATTAAATATCATGTTCCAGAGAAAATCCCTCAATGTCTCGCCTGCGTTGGGCGCTGAGAGATCTCATCTTGATTACCGTCTACAGCACATGTGTCAAACTCAAGGCCCGCGGGCCGAATCCGGCCCGCCACCTCATTTTATGTGGCCCGCGAATCCGCCAGCAAAACAAAAATTAAAAAAAGATTTTTTTTTATTTTGGTTTTTGGAAAAATAATAAAAAGTTAGACTTGAAAATAATGGTCGAAATTATGAGATAGAAAGTTGAAATGATGAGACAGCATGTTGTCTGTGTACCGACATTAAAACTATCACAACAGGTGGACAGGAGAGGCAACAGCCCGAAAAGAGGTTTTCCAACAATTGAAAAAGATCCACAAATAATCCCAAAATGTCCACGAAGAGAAACATTGATGCAGAGGGAAGAAAATGTAATGAAAGATGTGAAAGTGAATACATGTTTGTGCTTCGAGGAGAACAACGGGTCTGTCTTCTGTGTTATGAGGCGTGTCGGTGATGAAGGATACAATTCACGTCGGCATTTTGACACCAAACACGGAGCTAAATTTAGCCTCCGAGAAAAACATCAAACTGTCCAAGAATTAAAAGGCAGACTGCAATCACAGCAGAATATATTTACACAGCTACAGCCCAGTGCATGCTGAAGGTATGTGAGCAGAGCTCCGACCAGATACAGACTTTTACAAATGTCAGTTTGTGAAGAAACACCATCGCAGACGAGTTGATGAACTAGCAGCAATCTAACAACACAGCTAGCTAAGAGACGAGCAGGTACTTGTGTTTGTAATGAACTGTTGATGAAAGCACAGACAACACGGATACATCATCTATCATGTTCATCAGACCTGACTCTCAGTGAGCAGCTCTTGGATGAAGCTGCATGCACAGGACGACGACAGGGAGGAACATTAGTGATGCAGAGAGGTGAACAAACAGCTTTGAACAAAGTTAATGTCAGAACTTGTGTTTGATATTTGTCTTTGTTATTTTCTTTAATAGTTTGATCTTTGATAGAGTCATGTGGGTTTCTGAACCCTCCATTAAAATGATTTATGTTATAATAACAGAAATGTCTTTAAATATCATTTTTCATTTATATAACTGCATGTACAATATGTTTACACTTAAATAAACAATAATCAAATGCAGAGAGAGTTATTTACCAACATGTTAGGAGAAGTTAGTGATACAGTCTTACAGTTAACCGGCCCTTTGAGGGGCCGTGATGCTGATGTGGCCCAGAGTGAGATGAGTTTGAGACCCTGATCTACAGGCTGTGTTATCACTGATGGCGGTTACAGAGAAACCCCGAAGACGACAGTGAGGAAGAGATCAAGATGAGGAAGAAATGACATGTATTTATATTTCCCGTGGTAAAGAGCTCGAATTAATGGCTTCAATTTAGTATTCTGATCATTCCCGCAGAACGCTACAGAGAGACGTTCACAGTGAAAAGTCTGCCGCCGGCCTGGAAAAGAAACAGTATTATGACAGAGAAGGCAAAGTCGTTGATTCTAAAACACACAGCAGCTTTTGTTTCATGTTGAGTGAATCACATGCATCTGCACAAAGTATGGTGTTCAAAAATTATAATTAGCTGTTAAATCATGAGCGTGGGACTGTTTTTCTGTTTGATTTGAGTGATAAAAAACTCAAACTAAATTACACAGGAGGATGAAGCAAATGGAGGCAAAGTGAAGAGCCAGTGGGATCGATGGAAGGTGACATGAAGGTGCAGTCATCACAAACAGCATCGAGAAGAAGAGAGGGAAATACAACGATAGAGAATTATGACAGAAATATTGACACATTGTAAGCACCACCATCATCTCCAGCGTCCGAACATGATGGTTTAGTGTTATTCTTTGAATTAATAGAGGCTGAAGTCACATCATTATGCATTGCATCATCAGCAATGCTGTGTGTTGCATGTGGCGTCGAATCCCAAGACAAAAGTGAACCCAAAGAAAGCAGCACACGTTGTAGCAGGACGAAGTATCTCTGTGGGCTTTTCATCTTTTGGTCCATTTCTGTAATTCTCCGTTGTCACTGTGCTGTTATCATCTCGTTATCTCACAGCTGTGCAGCATTACACGCCACGTCAGCCGGTCCTGCTCTCTGCCGTGTCGCCCGGACTGAGCGCAGATACGGCAGAAATGAATACCTGAAGAGATGTGCGCCGCCGATAACATGCTCACGTGCAATATGAACGTATTCCCCCGTGAAGAGCCTTTGCTCATCCTCCTGGAGATCCCCCCCCCCCCCCCCCCCCAGCACTGACGCATGTTACTCTGAGTGAAGGGAAGGATTTTTAAGATGAGGAGTCCATCTTTTGAAGTGGAGAATATTTATTTTAAAAGAATGAACAAAACAAGATAGAAATGTCAGACTGAGCCGAATCCTTCTGCTCATTCTCGGTATATTCTCTACGTTACATGCCTCTGCAGATGTTATTTAACAGCTGGTGGTGCTTCTCATTTTCCTGTTTCAAACTGTAAATCTTTGTCATCCCTATTTGCTGCATGATTGTGGAATTGTTACATCATCTGCTGTGCAATTAATTATCAACGACTTCTCATCTGCTGTTCCTTATTGCTTCTGCTGCAGCGAATGCGTTTCCCCAGCTGATTTTAAACAGCTCTCCTCCCTGCCCTTGTTTTTGAGAGAATCTTTAGTTCATTAATAACTTTGACACGGATGCACACGTAATGACTGCAGGATGCACCGATACCACTTTACTCAGACCGGTACAAGTACTTATATCGGTACTTGCTGATAGCGAGTAGCCCACCGATATAAGAACTAAATCTAACGAGTGTAACACATGAAATATACAAACAGAACACAGTTTTCAGTCGGGATGTTGATAATCAACAGTTTAACCGGAAAATAAATATTGTGACCGATTAATGTGCTCTAACAGTTAAAAGAGGGGCGGCTTGTCGCTTCAGCTAACAGCTGGTCCACCTTAAAGGTCAGTCCACCTTAAGTGAGCCTGAGCCAGAGTTGTCGCTAGCTTCTGAGCTAACCCTCTTCACTTCAAGGCCTGTGTCTTGATTATTATTATATTGTAGTTTATGGCCTCAATCTCTAGTTTCTTCAATACAGCATGATGTTCATTTAGTACATTATGGTCCATTTAGAGTCACACAGACCATAAAGCAGGGGATGCTTTAGGGCGGGGCTACACTGTGATTGACAGGCCTCTACCAGAGACGTATACACGTCCTTCGTCACTCCTCCGCTGTCCAAATATGGTCACTTCCATTCACCGGTCGCCAAAAGCCAAGATGGCGACAATCGTAATCCAAGATGGCGACGGCTGAAGTTGGGTGACGTCACGGCGACTACGTCCACTTCTTGTACAGTCCGTTCTTGAGGAGTTGTCGCATTTATTCACCGACAAATAAACTGTACACGCTGCACTGCTCCGTTCTCAGCTGAGACATGAGTCATAACTTCCTCATCATCTAAAATAGAGCAACACAGTGTTCTGTTGTGCTTCTGCTCCCATTGAAGTGCTATTCTATGATAATGTGGTCAACCAGCTGTAACTATTGCTCAACTATTGCTCAACGGTCGATTATTGTTAATCATAAAGTATCACCAGTATCATCATTTTCCTTTGTTTTTCTACGTTGCTTTATTCAATTCTAACATCCAGTGCAACCCCTGAGTGCTCAGATTGATTTTCCACACACACCCAGACCTGTGCAGGAAGCCTTGTTTTTGTCAAGACAGCCACAAAGAGAAGAAGAAGAGAAACGTCTCTTCTGTGGCCTCTGAGTGGGCTGTTCTGGGAGAGAAACAGTCAAGCAGCCACAGCGTGAGAGTCTCAGGGAGCCATTTGAAAAGCTCAGTGAGTGATCGATGACAGAAGTCAATTATCACCTTGCGGACCTGTGAGCGTCACCCACCGCCCGCCGCTGACTACCCATCAACACCGGCGGACACCAGCCGAGCCAGACGGGAAACCACTGGAGAGGGAGTACAGCACAGAGAGGCCTTCCACCACCGCGAGCTCCATGCTCCTCCAGTGGGGAGGAAACCCTCCCGTGTTCTCATCTTCAAACCTTCAGCAGACGTTTAACAGGAACACATTTATAGTTCTTCAATTCTGCGTGACGTCAGCGGAAAATAAATCGTTACTTTTGTGAATGCGGCGTTCAGTGCAGCCGGGGAAGAGAGCGAGGCTTCAACAATGGCGACGCGCTGTTCTGTAAGAGGGCGGCTTGCTGCTGCTCTCGTGGTCGGAGGAGATTCACCTTCAACCAAGAGGCTTTGCTGCTCACACAAAAGGACCCGGCTGATGTGAAAGGGATCCGGAAGCCGACACATCATGACCACGCATTGGAGAAACTGTAGTACACTTCAGACATGAACGTATGCATCACAAGAGAGTACGGGGTGCATATCTAACATACTGTAAGGGACAATAAAGCTGAGCTTCTCATGTCAAAAAATGTTAAAATATATCACCATGAAGCTTCCCCAGTGGAACACTCACATTAAGACTGTTCTTTTTTTAAACTTTTGTGAAATGGAATGTCTAAATATGCAAATGAGGCATTATCTAACACTAACTTTTGGTGAATTTAGGAGAGATCTACAGAGATCTACAGATAAATAGACAAAGTAGAACGGTAAACACCTAAATGTATATTTTGGATCTTTTCTTTCCACGAGTCTGAAAGAAGACAGAAGCTACCCTTGAGTTAAAGTGTCAACCTGCTTTAAATGACTTGAATCTGTGAAAAGAATAAACCAAAACATCTCAAGAACATTTTCTAGTTGTCTGAAAAACACTGAACTACCACCATGAGTGACAGTAACACAGGATGAGAGCGCTCTGATGATCATGTGTGTTGTTCTCCGTGGCGCAGTAAAATATCAAAAGAAGAATAAAACGTGTTTATCTTGTGCACTAAAGTGGAAGATAACCACCGGACAGCTTTCCTGGGGAACGTTTGATGTCTGCACATGTGGACAGTTTCTATTTGTGTCCACTTGAAAGAAGCTGAGGGGCGAATGGACAGATTCAAACATCACAAACTCCGCTTTGGGTCTTAAAAGCTTCGTGAAGCATTCTCGAGTCAGTCTGACAATTCTGCTCCTGAGCCGGAGGTGAAGCAGGTGTTGACACGTGCAGACGTTGGCTGTTTGCAGGTCAGGTGTCGGATGGTCTTGGTCTGATTGTGGGCTCACACAGACGGTACGAGTTCTCCGTCTTATCGTGTTCTGTGCGGCTGTATTTGTTTTCACACACGTGCTGGTTTATACATGCATGTCGACAGGTTCACTGCTTACCGTTGAGCTGCTGAGCTCCTGCGTCTGTGAAAAGCATGCTCATCACCTCCTCGAAGTTGCAGCTGGGCTCGGAGGAGTTGCTGTCCTGGCCCACATGGTGCAACATTCTCTTCAGGACGTCGTCCAGGGAGGCCGCGGTCTCGTCCAGCAGGATGGTGGCCCGGGCCAGGAAGCCGTCCAGGTCCCGGTGAGCCCGAATCTCCTCCTCAAAGTTCATCAGCTTCACATACTGCGGGAGAAGACGGGAATTCTTTCAGTCAGAAGTCTCATTTGAGATTTCTGTGCTGATGATGCCAGTCAGTGTATTTGTAAAGACTGGAAGGCTTTGTCAAAATGCATCTGTTGGACCAAAGGCATGCAAATCCTTTCACATACTTGTTGAAATGTGTCTTTGGTTTGGACTATCCTACATCCTACTGTCCCCGACATGCTGACGTGTTGATTCGGCTGTGATGTCTCTGATTTTGCATTTGGAGAAGTTAAGACTACAAAAATGTGCCTGCGAAGCGAACTCATTTTTAGCTCATATTCTTTAGAAGCATACGTAGTTATCAGAGGTTTTAACCACAAATGGTATATGTATGTATGTGTATGTATCATACACTATTTCTATGTATTTTCTCGTTAAATTGTTCTATAAAATGACCTGTTCTCAATGTTCAACTTTGCTAACTTCTTGACCAGATCTCCATCGCAAAAGAGATTTTATCTGGTTGAATAAAAAAAGAAATATCCGGAGCGTCATCTTTCAGGAGGAGTTAATGGAACATTTCAAAGGACAATCACATATTTTCTTTATTTCAATAAAGCTGGACAGACGCTGCAGCGATTACATCTCATTTGAAGCTCGGTTGACTACAACTACTTTTAGAATCGTTGTTTCATGTCAGTTGAAGTCCCAGAACCAGATCAGAGTAACCAGATCAGTAAATCTACTGATTCACTCGATCAAGGTTCTGGCTGTGAGACGGTCCTACAGAGTTCTGGCAGATCATGAAGTCTGTTCTAAATCAACACATTGGAGAAGTGGAGCCAGAGAATCAGGATCCCAAAATCACCGTTGTAATGTTATGACACGAACTTATGTCATGTGATCCAGCAGGTGTAGTGACACAGCTTCCAAAATACACAGGACCACATGGGCAGTCAAACAAAAAGCATTTCTATGAGCAAACCACTCAGACTGGGCCGAAGTGTGAAAGTGCCCAGTACCCACCCCCTCTCAGCCTTTTATTGTCCGTTTTTTAACTAGCAGCGCACAAAACAGATGCTTCACCCGTTGAAAGCTCGTCAAGATTCTCCCAGTGGAGTCTGAGGCTCACCTGAGAGAAGAACACAGCTCGATTAAGAGCCCGGACACCCACCAGTCCGCCGGTGCATTGATCGCGTGATTGACAGAAATTCTGCAGATGAGTGGGTTCCCTGCTGTTCTTTTGTTCATTATTGTGGAAGACGAGCGCTGAGTCCGTGTCTCGAGTCTTTGAAGCTATTTGTGTACGGAGCTCTATAAATACATTTGATTTGTTCGTGCGGGCACTTTGGGGTTTGGTTTGGCTTCGGGGTCAAGTGCTTCAAGAGGTGTAAATTGCAAAATAACTTGCTGCTATTTCAAGATGTATTCTGGTCAGATGAGCAGTGAGTGGTGTTGCAGTCCACACTGTATGTGCTGGACAGAGCATTCGGGGAAATCTTTCATTCTAAGGAAATGCAGATGTGGCAGAAACCTTACCATGATAAAATGAATTCTAAATAAAGACCACTGCAAGTAATACATCCACGACAAGTGGGAAAGTGAGGATGTGACCATGTGACAAAAAACCAGAAGGAGAGTGAGAACCAACAGGAGCGTGAAACAGAACGGAGAGATCAGAGAGTAGAAGCAGGAAGAAGGACGGGCGTGTACTGACGACATGGAGCTCCTTCAAACAATGCCCTCTGGCCGCCGCTTTATCTGCAGAATGGTTCCTAGAATCACACTTCGTTTGATTCGTTTGAAGGATCTACGTAGAAACGACTGACATATTAAAGCGGGTTTATATTCTCACTGTACACGACACCGGCTGCTTTTAGTGCTCACTGGTGCTGTTCAGCCTTTACTGGAAAATTGCAACGAACGTCTTACTTTCATTATCAATTAATCTGCCAATTATTGTCACAATTCATTGATGAAATATCAGAAATGACTCAAAGATGCCCATCATAATATATTACAAAGTGACATCTTTAAAAGTCTTGTTTTGTCCAACCAACAGGCCAAAACCTCAAAGTATTCACGAGCAGTGACGGGTTAGCTTTTTTCATTGTGTAAAAATGACAATTTAGTTTATTATCAGACACAATAGACTAATCGCTGAGCGAGGGGTTGATTCACAGGGCTGTATATGTCCGTATGACTTCATGAGTATTAATCCAGATGTTAACTGCTTCACTCATGGATCTCATCAACTCACAGAGGTCACAGAATGTGCTGCTTCCAGACAGATATTCCAAAATGTAAACGCTCAGAGAGTGAGAAGCATCGTCTCAGTCGTGAGTCGGAAGTTTTTGAGTCTAATTTGAATTTTGACATTCCACCAAAATTGTCTTTTATCTTAATAACATTCCATCAGAACAACTGCTGAGCAACCGCTGTGGCATTGCTCAAACACAGGAGCTCCAACACGGGACAATGCGAGCAGAGAGGCGTGAGAAGGTACTCGCACTGACAGCAGAGCCATTCAGCTGTCACATCTTACAGACATTGGATTGCTTTTTACAGACCTCAGCGTGCTGTGGACTGTGCGCTGGTGAGCTGTGGACTGTTCCAGTATGTAGAGCATATAAGTGATACTCATGACTCAGCCGAAAGAGCTCCGTAAAAACATCCCCAGATGTGATGAAGCTTAGTGAAGTCACTGTCTATGACTAAGGAAGATCAAGAATGGATAATTCATGGATAAAAACGTACGCTTGGTCAGTGGCTCACGTGGGAGACGTTTGCCTTCAGAAATCTCCTTCAGGCAGCGAAACCTCTTAGTTCGGTTTAGGAAAAGGTCAAGTTTGGGTGAAGTGCTTCACGGTCACGGAAGCAAAATGAAATAGATAAAACAAAGACTGGACACAATATACAAGCGGGACAGTTACAACATGTTACCTTAAGTCCCATCTGAACAGATGGGTGTTCAGCTGCTTTTTCAAAGAGCTTATCGTGAGACTATGAAATAGCTTTGGGGCAGACGGACAGTCCCTTTTCAAAATAAACTTCCAATGTAGGTTCCAGATCTGAGATGTTGAGTTTAAATCTTGTATCCGGAGTCAAATTTCCTCTACAGATCAATTAAGATGGCTGCACTCATTATCGGCAATGTGCCAAGTTCCCCGACTGCCAAACACGTCCTTATCTTTCAAATAATAATATCTCATACACTCAGTGGATATGTAGCTTACCCGTCTTGATGTGTTCAGCAACACGCAACCAGAGTCGTCAGCGTCTGAGGAGAAACCAAACATGAGGTGCAATTAGACGATCAAACTGTGCCATAATACAGCATCATCATAAACTCTATGACTGCAATACATAAAGATTGTATGTATTGTAGTGATATATCTCTAATATTTGCTGTCAGCAGAAAATTCATCGTTGGAGCAATTTTGACGTCTCGCCTCACTTCAATCAATAAACACAGGTACGACACAGTGAACCCGCATCGAACAAAGTCGTATCGAAAACATACGGTTGGTGAAAGCGTTGATGGTGAACTGTGAGAAAGAAGATGCACATTGTGCTTCAGAGCATAATCAGCATTTGTACATTGGATTTTCACCTTATGTCTCAAAAATAAACACCTGCAGCCACGCCCTCATTTCTGCATCTCTGTTCTAATAATCACAATCTGACCAGAATGTAAAACTAAAGCTCTAATCTGCCCGGTAACCGCCACTAAAAATAAGCATACTGCCCTGAAATGAAGGCATTCTATGTCTGTACAGCAAGCAGACCAAAGCTGGGAATGTGGTGTTCATGGTCGGGCCCTTTAACTTTGTCTTCCGTTTTTGAAACAGTGTACAAGCATTTGCTTTTGTTGAATTTGAATATTACAAGCTCAAATGCTTAACTTTGCCTAATGTCCTGTATTTACATTTGAAAGCATGTTCTAACAAACCATCATCGATGGTGCAAACTCTGAAATAAAGATATATAAAAACAACCACTCAGCAGTAAAGAGAGCCTTTCTTTCTCAAAGCGTCTGTAAACGCTCTCATTGAACAGGGACTGGAGCTTTTCTGCTTTTAATAATAATGCTCTGGTTTAATACGCAGGTCTGTGGAGGCGAGCGCTCGCATACAGTAAAGCTCTGGATTTCCCCAGTGCTGGAAGAAAAAAAGGGAAAAGCTTTTATGTTGGAAAACAATACGGGGACAAAGCGAAGGAAGGAGGTTTCAACACGGTGCAGTCCTTAACCAGCACTCAGTACCCTGCTGACCCTGCTGTACCCAGTACCCTGCTGTTAGGTTACCATGGGCTTCCCTCCTCTGCTCCACGTGATGCTCTACGACTCCTTCTGGAGATCAAGCTGCGCTTACCTCTCTCAGCGATGGTAAAGCACAAAAAACAAGCCAACGAGCCTTACGAAAGCACTGGCATATCAAAACATCAATAATCCAGCCACAAGTCAACATGTTTGAGTGTTGAGGGGGAAAATGAGGGGGGGGGGTGAGCTTTGATCGCCACACTTAACACCGTGCCATCATCAAACCCTGCAGGCAGTGCTGGGAGACAGAGAGCCCAGGCTATGGGGGAGCTGGGGGGGGGGGGGGGGCACGGGTCGTGTGCAGTGGATTTGGCTCATCAAAGCCTCACAATCAAAAAGCACGGCTGGGTTGATCCGCTCCCAGAGGGGAGAGCGAGCCGCGGCTCTAATTGCTGTCAGGCTGCAGCCGTGAGGAGATATTCATGTATTCATGTCAGATTAGCCCAATGATCTCCTCCTGCTAATGGCCTCCTGTATGTCTCATGTACGGTGTGGCTTCATTAAAGTAGCAGGAGCTTCAGGGTTTAAGGATTAGGGAGAGGAAGTGTTCAAATATGACTTGGTTTGTGTCCCTACTCGGTTCTCTATTTGATCAATGCCGCTCTACGACTGTTGATTACTTTCAGTCGCCACAAGTGTGATGTCATGTCAGAAAGAGGTGTTGTATTGTTTCAGTCAGGCTGCAGGGCGGTGACTGAGAATGGTGGAATTACTGTGTGATAGGAAAACATCTCAAGTGTCCTTGGGCCGGAGCTGGGCGGTGTGTTTGAGACAGTATATGCATTTCAAATATGTGTTATGAAATAAGGAAGTAATTGGTTTGGTAGTGTCGAAAAATAAATAAATTTCACTTTCATAATACTGAGAATCAGTGGAGCTGGTGGAACATGTTCTCTGTAGGGCTGAGCCACAATCCAATCAATGTCAGCAAACATCCCAGAATGATTTAATGCAAAAACATCAAGGTATCAAACACGTATTACTGCTTTACAGTTAAATATTAAACTTTTATTCCAACATGAAGAAAAGCAGAAAATAACACTTTGATAAACACGTCAGGACATCTTACTTTAGTCTCAGTATAATATAATAATATATATATCATATAATAATATATATATCATATAATAATATATATATCATATAATAATATATATATCATATAATAATATATATATCATGTAAGAATATATATATCACGTAATAATATTCGCGATAATATAATAATGTATATCATATAATAATATATATATATCATATAATAATATATATATCATATAATAATATTCACTATAATATAATAATGTTGGGGTCTGGCCATATGGCTTAAACATGTGCTGTGGACAAAGACAATCAGGCCTTCGCTTTTTCAAGCAAAGGTCTCATCCTGACTTGTAGTTTGAGGAGAGCAAAGGGATTTCACACTCAGGTGTGAATTCCCCCCCCCCAAATAACCATGGTAACCGCGGCAATCTCATTGGCCGAGAGCCAAGAGACCCCAGGACCCCTGTGGTTCGACCTCTGTTCTATAAAACTATCTGCTGCCCCCACTTCTATGCTTTCCCCCTTCGACCTCGGTTGAGTTAGGGAGCACGCAAACGCTCTCTTCGCCCGGACCCCCCCCCCGTCCAGGCCACAGAGAATCCAGCTTTTTCCCGTCGACCTCCGTCGAACAGGGAGCACACACCGCTCTCTTCGCCCGGACCCCCCCCCTGTCCAGGCCACAGAGAATCCAGCTTTTTCCCGTCGACCTCGGTTGAGACAGGGAGCACACAACTCTCTCTTCGCCCGGACCTTCGTCCTGGACGCATGAAGACACATCGGCCTCTCCTCCCCCCCTCCAGCACGACGGAGGCCACGAGGAAGCAACGGCCCTTCAACCCTATTCAAACCCTCACAAGCCATTTCGCTGGAAGAAACAGCCCGCGATAACGAATCTGCTTCAGCGATCAGTTCAGCGCTTTTTGCTCCTTTTTCTTTTGGTGCACACATTCCGGCGAAGGAAAGACGACAACGCCTCCCTCCTTCACCGACGATTCCCGGTAAGACGCACGGACCACGCCGTCAGCCGAAGTTAGATCACCCTCCCTGCCGCGAGGAGAGATCACGTCTGCGTTTGCTCCAGAGCGAGCTGCGCCACGACGGACCGAAACAGCGCCAGCTCACGCCGCGCTGAGAAGCACCCCCCCCCCCTTCCTCTCGAAGAAAAAGCACAACTTTGCTCACGAGCCCTGCAACGTTGCAACGAAGCATCTACAAGTAAGATTCTTGGCATTTGGGCATAGCTTAGCTTAAATTAACTTAAGTTTAATTCAGGCCATTCATGTATATGTTGATATTCCCGTGTTTTTGTGTGTTTAAGACTGTCGCGTGATATTGAGGTATTACGCAATCATTACGGAGCAGAGAAGCTCCGCTGTATTGGTGTATCAACTATGACTGTTTCTTTTGGGGATTTATTTGATTCATTGTCTTCCACTCCGTGTGGAAGTTCTCTTTTCATTAACTCGACTCGGTGAGTGAGCTGAGGTGCGTGGTTTATCACGGCATAAGTTACCGGCAGTTCAAAGACGACAGCGGTATATTTATGCATGATAGAACCAGCACTCAGGCTCCCTACCACATCGCACGCCGAAGCGTGATTCACTTCGAGTTCTCGCTCCTTTTTTCTCTTTCCTCCTTTCACGAAACACACACACACAGCTCCTAGTTCTACCCCTGGGGAACCTCGTTCAAACGAGCCTCACATCACGTGCTGCCCAGGCACACGTGAGTACATACAGCAGCCTAACTGCCATTTTGGTCCGCGTCACTCGACTCCGCCATCTTTGTAGTTTTTAGCTGTAGTTCTTAAGGCCCCTCCCCTTTGGCCAGCGTCACTCGACGCCGCCATCTTTGTAGTCTCTAGCTGTAGCTGTAAGACTCCCCCTCCTTTTCACCCACAGACCCACACACACACATACATATACACACACAGACATACACCCTCATCCACTTTATTCATTCTTTAGTTTAGGCATATAAAATTGTATGATAACGTTTGTTGGTTGCAATATTAATTGATTTGATCATTTATTATTTTAATTTAATAAACTCTGTTATACTTTAAGGAGCAGTCGTCTGTGATTACTTGTGCATATGTATTTGATAAGACTGTATGTAGTAGCCTGTGCTCGAACTTAAAACCTTCACTGTCACTGAATGTATAGTCATACGCAGACTATTGACATTATGAGTGACTACTAATTATGAGACTTAGTTTTATCGTTTGGTTATTGGTCCCTGTTCGCAGGGTGGTGCCCCGTTTATATTAATAATCAGTAATAATTGTTACATACATCAATAATTCTATTGATGTCAAGAATTCAGTTTCTTAAATGCTGATAACCCAAACACGCTCCTTTAGATCCCAACAATAATGTATATAATATAATAATATATATAATAATATATATATCATATAATAATATATATATCATGTAAGAATATATATATCATGTAATAATATATATATCATGTAATAATATTCACGATGATATAATAATGTATATCATATAATAATATATATATTGTATAATAATATTCTGTATAATATAATAATGCATATCATACAATAATATTCACTATAATATAATAATATATATATCATATAATAATATATATATCATATAATAATATTCACTATAATATAAAACACACACACACACATATATAATAATGTATTAATAACTATATATCATGTCTCAGCATGTCTTCATGTCTCTCACTCCCGTAACTGGCCGTGCTGGATCTGTCCCCGTTGTTTTAAAGCTGAATAAGTGATTAGCATGACGTCATGCAGCTAGCTAACCTGTCAGGTGTTCAGCTAGTACAGAAGCTTCATGTGCTGCTTCCCTTTCCCGCTAGTCTGCTGTCTGATTGTGAGGTCAGGCTGATCTGATATCAGCTCTTTGGCTGCAGAATCTCCTCAAAGTTCTCCTCTCAGACGGGTCTTCCAACAAGTTGTTTCATTGAACAAGGTGAAGAAGTGATCTCGGTCTAAATCTAAATCCTCAGGTTTCCGTGTGACAGACACCCATCCTTCCTCGTGATCTTTCCACTTCAGTATTCAGCCAAACGGATGCAACTGAAATGGAACTGAGCCCAGCGCTGGCAGATACATAATCATGAAATCAATTCTATTCATGGAGAGCATCTGACAGCTTCATGACAAAGTTCTCCAAAGAGAGAAGAATGGATACGATCATGTCAAAATGATGAAACACACAGACGACAAACAACATCCTTGTGTTACAGCACCAGCTGACAACAGTAAGTACTTAAATTCTAATCTTCAACAATCACTTTGTCTCATCTCTGCCTGATGCCACAAACACCCAGAACTGAGCAGAAGGTATCACCGACTCTTCACCCCCACAAGAGGACGGGGACCGACCCTTCACCCCCACAAGAGGACGGGGACCGACTCTTCACCCCCACAAGAGGACGGGGACCGACTCTTCACCCCCACAAGAGGACGGGGACCGACTCTTCACCACCACAAGAGGACGGGGACCGACTCTTCACCCCCACAAGAGGACGGGGACCGACTCTTCACCCCCACAAGAGGACGGGGACCGACTCTTCATCACCACAAGAGGACGGGGACCGACTCTTCACCCCCACAAGAGGACGGGGACCGACTCTTCATCACCACAAGAGGACGGGGACCGACTCTTCATCACCACAAGAGGACGGGGACCGACTCTTCATCACCACAAGAGGACGGGGACCGACTCTTCACCCCCACAAGAGGACGGGGACCGACTCTTCACCCCCACGAGAGGACGGGGACCGACTCTTCACCACCACAAGAGGACGGGGACCGACTCTTCATCACCACAAGAGGACGGGGACCGACTCTTCACCCCCACAAGAGGACGGGGACCGACTCTTCACCCCCACAAGAGGACGGGGACCGACTCTTCACCCCCACAAGAGGACGGGAACCGACTCTTCACCCCCACAAGAGGACGGGGACCGACTCTTCACCCCCACAAGAGGACGTGGACCGACTCTTCACCCCCACAAGAGGACGGGGACCGACTCTTCATCACCACAAGAGGACGGGGACCGACTCTTCACCCCCACAAGAGGACGTGGACCGACTCTTCATCACCACAAGAGGACGTGGACCGACTCTTCATCACCACAAGAGGACGGGGACCGACTCTTCACCCCCACAAGAGGACGTGGACCGACTCTTCATCACCACAAGAGGACGGGGACCGACTCTTCACCCCCACAAGAGGACGGGGACCGACTCTTCATCACCACAAGAGGACGGGGACCGACTCTTCATCACCACAAGAGGACGGGGACCGACTCTTCACCCCCACAAGAGGACGGGGGCCGACTCTTCATCACCACAAGAGGACGGGGACCGACTCTTCATCACCACAAGAGGACGGGGACCGACTCTTCATCACCACAAGAGGACGGGGACCGACTCTTCATCACCACAAGAGGACGGGGACCGACTCTTCACCCCCACAAGAGGACGGGGACCGACTCTTCACCCCCACGAGAGGACGGGGACCGACTCTTCACCACCACAAGAGGACGGGGACCGACTCTTCATCACCACAAGAGGACGGGGACCGACTCTTCACCCCCACAAGAGGACGGGGACCGACTCTTCACCCCCACAAGAGGACGGGGACCGACTCTTCACCCCCACAAGAGGACGGGAACCGACTCTTCACCCCCACAAGAGGACGGGGACCGACTCTTCACCCCCACAAGAGGACGTGGACCGACTCTTCACCCCCACAAGAGGACGGGGACCGACTCTTCATCACCACAAGAGGACGGGGACCGACTCTTCACCCCCACAAGAGGACGTGGACCGACTCTTCATCACCACAAGAGGACGTGGACCGACTCTTCATCACCACAAGAGGACGGGGACCGACTCTTCACCCCCACAAGAGGACGTGGACCGACTCTTCATCACCACAAGAGGACGGGGACCGACTCTTCACCCCCACAAGAGGACGGGGACCGACTCTTCATCACCACAAGAGGACGGGGACCGACTCTTCATCACCACAAGAGGACGGGGACCGACTCTTCACCCCCACAAGAGGACGGGGGCCGACTCTTCATCACCACAAGAGGACGGGGACCGACTCTTCATCACCACAAGAGGACGGGGACCGACTCTTCATCACCACAAGAGGACGGGGACCGACTCTTCATCACCACAAGAGGACGGGGGCCGACTCTTCATCACCACAAGAGGACGGGGACCGACTCTTCATCACCACAAGAGGACGGGGACCGACTCTTCATCACCACAAGAGGACGGGGACCGACTCTTCATCACCACAAGAGGACGGGGACCGACTCTTCATCACCACAAGAGGACGGGGACCGACTCTTCATCACCACAAGAGGACGGGGACCGACTCTTTATCACCACAAGAGGACGGGGACCGACTCTTCATCACCACAAGAGGACGGGGACCGACTCTTCATCACCACAAGAGGACGGGGACCGACTCTTTATCACCACAAGAGGACGGGGACCGACTCTTCATCACCACAAGAGGACGGGGACCGACTCTTCATCACCACAAGAGGACGGGGACCGACTCTTTATCACCACAAGAGGACGGGGACCGACTCTTTATCACCACAAGAGGATGTCTCTGGATAAGAGACAACTTTCAACTGTTGGATTCAGAAATATTCATCCTGTTATCAGCTTCTTGTCAACAAATGCTGATTCAGGTCCTCGTCACGACATTCAGCACATTTTGAGAGCTTTATCTTTTTTTTGCCTTGTTGAACATTTCAGCTACACGGAAAAAGAGACAGAACCTCTAGAAGTGCACGGGACTTTACCAACAGTGGTCCCAACGTGTCTCCTGTGAACGGATCGGGTCCTGATGATGAATAAGATGTCTCACAGCGATGACAAACCTCGCCTCGTCTTCTGTGCTTTGGTTTCTAAGAGACAGATTCATC
The DNA here is from genome assembly GCF_949748355.1 of Melanostigma gelatinosum. NCBI lineage: Eukaryota > Metazoa > Chordata > Actinopteri > Perciformes > Zoarcidae > Melanostigma > Melanostigma gelatinosum. The sequence continues at coordinate 23,320,637 of NC_136649.1, read as the reverse complement.
GCCACTAAAATCCACTTCATCAATAAGATGTGCCTCCGCTCTTCTTATTCCTCAGTCAATGCTGGTTTATTTATTCTAAAATGTTTTTATGTGTCTACAAGTTTGACGATAGAAGACATGATAAGTCAAACAAATGAAACTCCCTGAGATGAGACAGACGAGCACACGAGGAAGAACGACTGAAAGATGAACATGGCATCGTTCTCCCATTAAAGGTTGTAGTTGTGTTGTTGTGGAGTCTCAGGAGTCTCAGGACAGAGTGAGCTGTACAGACTGTAACGCTCCTTCAGACTGGTTGGGTTACAAAGACTAGATTCAGCATCTCGCTGTCATGGTGCAGGTCACATCCACGTCTGTTACAGTAGAAGAGCTTTTATTCATCAACGAGATGAAGCGTCTTGTTTTCAGGAAGGACATTTTATTCAAGTGAATGTTTTAACTGCACGAGAACCAAAAAAAGAAGAACAAAACGGCTTTAAACAGACCTGCAGTGCTGCAGTGTGAATGCACTATTTACTACTGATGCTACACTTTAATAAAACCATCTCATCTTTATGAAGTGGGAATTGTTTTCCTTTATTCTGACGGTGAAAACAACGTGCTGAAGTTTCTTGTTTTTAACTTTCCAACATTCCCACGCGTGAGAAGCGATATCGTCGTGTGAAGAAAACACAGGAAACCGTACACAACAGGTATTACAGTCAGTACTCAGTCATCGTAGCAATACATCGTGTACATTCCACCATATCACCAAAACACTGAGTTCACTACAGACGCTCTCAATGGACGAGCATGAAGATGTGACCACTCATTTGATTGGAGGTTGTAGTTCTTATATGTTTTTGTGTAATAATGTCGTTTTACATCCTGGCTCAGAGGTGTAAACACCTCCCATGTAAACGTTGATCACAATGAGTATTTCTGATATCATCTGTGACAGTCTACACTACGCCACTCGAGTACTCAACACTCTTAGTGTTAGACCTGACACTCACGCCACCGAAGAGAGAGAGAGAGCTGTTCACGGTTATTTTCTTGTTCCCAGCATGCACCGCTGCAGCTCTCTTGTCAGACGCCTTAAGTGTTACTATGTATGGAGAATGAGCCCGAGTGACACGGTCACCTGTCACATTCAAAGGGACTGGTCACCTGCTGACACATGGGGGTTTCTGGTGTGTGTGTGTGTGTGTGTGTGTGTGTGTGTGTGTGTGTGTGTGTGTGTGGGGGGGGGGTCAAAAAAACAAACTCCTGCACCTGCAGCTGAGGAGCTGTCTGTCAAGTCAACACCTGCCATCAGGCCCGGGATGGACTCCACCAGAACAAGTGAGCTCAAAGTTGTTCTGAGGGTTTTTCACCGTGATTGTGATCACAGCTGAACAGCAGAGGAGGTTATCCACGAGCACGCTGATAACCTTCTTTCTTGTTCTGTCTACCTGAGCGAGCTGATCGAGACGGTCCAATCACATCAGGTCGCCGCTCGCAGTGAGACGGCAAGAAATCGTACACGAGGGATTTCTGCACAGAGGGCCGAAGTAAAACCAGAACTTCTGGTTCTGGAGTAAGAAAACCTCATTCAAAATCCCACTGACGTCTTTCTGCTTTTTATATTTGATAAAGACCTCTCTCTCTCTCTCTCTCTCTCTCTCTCTCTCTCTCTCTCTCTCTCTCTCTCTCTCTCTCTCTCTCTCTCTCTCTCTCTCTCTCTCTCTCTCTCTCTCTCTCTCTCTCTCTCTCTCTCTCTCTCTCTCTCTCTCTCTCTCTCTCTCTCTCTCTCTCTCTCTCTCTCCACTGACCTGGCCCAGGGCTGATCTGGTTGTCGTAGAGGTGGATGTCGTCTCCGCAGGCGATGGGCGAGTCTTGCGCCTCCTCTCGGCCCTCGCCGCCGCCGTCCTCCTGCTCCACCTCCTGCTGCTCTGGGGACACAACAGCAGAGGGTCACCTCCTGAAACCTCCCGGCTACCGGGCCGGGCAGCAAGCCCGCTTTTATTGTTGTTATCAGCCCAGAAAGTCAACAGGTTGCTGCTCAGTGTTTCACCAGACAGCTCAACTTGTAGCACAAATGATGTTTATTATGAATTTAATTAAAAAAAAATGTAATAAAAACACCATGAATACAAGTTGGTACATTTCCTCGTGTTGTGTTGGCAGAATACTCTGAATACTTTCTTCAAATGTATAAATAAATACAAATAAAGTATTGTTACAATTATACATTAATACAAATAACAATCCCATCAAAGATAAATACTGCCGGGTTTTCGGTGACAGCTTATCTGAACCTCGATGAACCGTCCTGACACTGTAACAGCGTCTGCTGCTTAAAGAGAAGAATCCTCTCCATCAGATGCAAATGTTGTTTTCGTGTCACCTGCAGCGTGCCACAGGGAGGCGAGGTTGAGAGTTAAAGAAGCTTTGAACTACAGGATCACTAAAAATGTTGTACAAATGTTGTCATGTTGTATTATTTTACAATTTTTAAAAAATATTCTTGTGTTGTTTTTTTAAATTCCCATTCTTTACACATTGGATGTTTTTAGTTTTTTTGTCTTCTGTGTTTAACCCAATTTAACCCAAAAAGCGAGCAGCCATAATCAGATTCACTCACGACTTCCTAGCACACTAGCTGAGCGCACTGAGGGTGAGACGACTCGGACACAACGATTAACTCTCTAATGAAGAGCATAACGGCACAGAGGGCAGCGGTGCACCAGCACCACTTCCACCGTGCAAGACATGAAACAAATGTCATCGTTCACATCACCCTGTTTACAGACCGACCTCACCAATGAACCTCTGAGAGGACGGCGATGGACGATGCTTACTTGCCAACAATGATGAAATTGCATTTATGTCTGGATAAAATGTTGCCACATAACGTCAGTTGTGTCGGGCTGCAGCAGGAGGCCTTCCACAGTTCTGCTCAGTGGATGTGTGTTCTGCAGGAGGCCTTCCACAGCTCTGCTGAGTGGATGTGTGTTCTGCAGGAGGCCTTCCACGGCTCTGCTGAGTGGATGTGTGTTCTGCAGGAGGCCTTCCACAGCTCTGCTGAGTGGATGTGTGTTCTGCAGGAGGCCTTCCACAGCTCTGCTGAGTGGATGTGTGTTCTGCAGGAGGCCTTCCACGGCTCTGCTGAGTGGATGTGTGTTCTGCAGGAGGCCTTCCACAGCTCTGCTGAGTGGATGTGTGTGTTGCAGCAGGAGGCCTTCGTGTACGTTGCATTCATATAACAATAATAACTTTTAGAATCAGGGTTTACAGACAAAGCGCTGCAATGTAACAACAGAAAACATGGAGAGTTTATCTCTGATAAAACAGAGCAATAGATGAAACCAATAGATATGACAAGAACAAACTCAGACATTAAATATTAACGGCAATAATAAAATAAAAGCGGTAAAGAGACGATATGTTGTGGTGTTGGCTGAGACTCACCCATTTCTTGAAAGAAGTATCCATTCTTGGACATCCCAGAGGGACGAGCCTCTGAGGAGAGAGAGCAGAAGAGAGAGAATCACTGAGGGGGGGGGCCTGCAGGGAGACATGAGCTGTCATCATCACACGCTCACTGCTGCTACCAGAGACGGTTCAACAATACAAGTCAGCCATGATCTGACTTCTGTTAGTCATCGAGAGATAATGTTCACGAGGGAAAGACTGGTGCATGTAAATGTTAGCGTGTCCTGGATCCAGGAAGTCCTTCACTGAAACACCATCCATTCATTCATCCACTCACACACTCATCAAGTATCTGCCTCCTAACGGCCACGAGGAAGACCAGTGACACACTGATGTGTACGACTTTGGTGAAGGACTTTTTACAACAAGTCCTCCAAATTGAGCAAAAAAACACAACTTTGAAATTGCCTTCCAGAAGACACGACTGACATTGTTTATTGTTTTCAAGCTTTGGTTGGATTTCGGTACAAAACACCATTTGGTTCATTGAGGCTCGAGCACAAGCCGCGGCCTCCCGTGTCAAAGCGTGTTCTTGAGTTGAGCCGTCCGTCCGTCCCAACATCCTCGACCTGCTAACTCTGTGTCCACATGGTGACATTCCCATGCAACTGACCTGCACTCTCGCTCATCTTCTTCAGGGGAGGCTGCTTCTCCCGGACTGAGCAGTTACCGTTTCAAACTCGTGCTCAACGAACAAAACAAAAAACGCTCCAAAGCGGCTTCGTTAGGTTCAGTAAAGAAACAGCGTTCGTCTTAAAATGACAACGAAATTGAAAGAAAAGAAAGTACTTGGGTTGGGTTTATGCAACAGAACTGCTACCTGGTTATGTTTTGCAACAAAAGTACTTTGTTCACACGGGACAAGAAGCGCAGTCTTCTCAGTGTTTGAAAGGTTTCCCTCAACGAGCCTTCGCTGTTTGGAAACGGGAGTTTGAGGAGACAGGCTGCTTCATAGCGTCACAGTGTTCCTCTCTTGCCTCCTATAGGAGATACGAGGAATGATTGTTTTACTGTTGTTAGTTTCAGCCCACGCCTAAGAACAACAGAGGCTTAAACGGCGGTTGTTCTTGGGCGTTGGCTGAGAAGCCGTACAGTCGCTCAGATCATGACATGCAGCTACAGCAGACGCCCATGATCTACACGATCCTCAACCTTCACGTGAAGAAGAAATGAAAAGTGTCTCTTTTCACCCTTCAAGATCACATCTTCAGACAACGTTTTGGTGATTTGCATGTTTTGAATGTAATTAATACACATTCAGTTATTTCGTATTTTTAAATGAAAGTTAATGAAATCATCTTTTCTTCCTGTAAAACAAAACATGGCACATGCTTCCTTAAGCTCGTACCGACAATACGAACCAGTGACATCCGAACATCCACAAATCAATCTGCAACGTTTAGCGACGTAAGTGTGTGTGGAGCAACTGTCCTCCGTAGCTCCATCGCTCCAAACCTCCAGCCTCCATGTTGTTTCCTGTTCACCTGAAGACGGCGTGTGTGCATTGCTCAACCTGCTGCCTGATGAGATTTGTGATGAGACGGCCAATGCTTATGTGCAGCAGCACACACTCCTTTCATCAGCAAAGGTCTCGACTTTGCTGATGCGTTGAGTGATAATCCGTCCAGTGACTTCTGTAACGGTCGGGTGTCATGGTGCCGCATCTTAAAACAACGGAGGATATCTGACTTTGGAATGGAACTTAATCTGGTGAGGAGCTCCACTACAACTGCACTGAGAGGGAACTTAGAGTAGAACATGTCAGAGTGTTTGTCACGCGTCCCTGTGGATGTTACAATCACAGACATCCAACAGCCTCTCTCTGTCATTCATTCAACAACCGTCTGTAAAACATACGTCCAAAACCTGTTGGTATCCAAGTCCTTGATAATGTTTAAAAGTAGTTTTGTTTCTAATTCCATCCACATGGCCTTTTCTTTTAGGCATGCATCTCTGCAAACTGTTGGTAGTTGTTTTGTGTAAACTCCTGTACGGCACAGAGTCCACCGTAAAACAGGCAAGAGGCTGTGAAAGCCCCACTGAGACGCATAATGTGCTGTATCATGTCCAAAGAATGCTCCTATAACCCGAATAATACCGGCAAATCCCAGGTCTCAATCGGGAAACGCAAAAATCAAAGTGTTAAAATAATAAGTTGAGTTTGGGGCGTAATGTGCCTCACAATGTGTCTCGTGCTGACAATACTGAATAAAGGAATTGATCCTTTACTGACGTTTGAGTCAGCAGTGAAAACAAGTAAATTCAGCCAAGAAATAGAACGGAACATAACCCCGAAAACACCTGTAACATGTTTTTATGTATGAAAAAAGTCGTCGAGAGAACAGAGCGCTGCTTCCTCACTCGCATCTAATGCCAAATATCACACAAGCCACGAGGCGTCATCATTTTGTATTGTCAATTAATGTGCCAATTATTTTCTCAATTCATTATTTCGTCTTTGAAACATCAGAACACAGAGTTGAGGTTGTGTCTCGTTTCGTCCGACCAACGGTCCAAAACGCCACAACGATCAGTTTCCAATGATCTGAAGAACAAGGAACAGATTCTCACACGTGAGGAGCTGCAACCAGCAAATGTTTGGCTGAATGATTCTACCCGTCATGTCTGAATGAAGCCGCAGAGAAGAACATGGGAAGTCTCTCGTGTCCAAAGGATGAACCGCCACTGCTTTGACAGATTGCCATCATTATTAAGAGGTAGTTACATAAAATCAATAACACGATGTTCTTTAGTACTCACAGAGAAGTTGGAAAATCATTGAACAAAAGCAGATCTGCCTCTTTGCTGGAGGGCTTCTGCTGCTGCACTCCTTTATTCATGTGCACGTCACGGCTGCTGCTGCGTCTCCGAGTGCTGTGATCAGGAGATTCACGCACTGAGCTGTTTGGCACTGACAGATCGGGAGAGAGCTTTAGTGGATAGAAGGGGACTGCAGGTTATCCACTGGCTTTTCCAGATCAATGAATCTACAGCAGCAACGCTGCTCTGCTGTGAGACTGGAACAAATAAAGAGCTTTGTACCAACACTCACTGGAATAAACACGACAACAACCGACGTGAGTCACCTGCTTCACTTCGGTACCTCTTTGTCTGCACAACACATTTCAGCCTCGCAGACTCTCACGAAAACAATTAAATACGCAGAAACAAAACCTGTCGTAATAACACCCCCATGCATGCAGATCCTCTCTCAAGCACACCAGAGGAAGCTGCTGCACACGTCTGCCTCCTGAAGATATTTATGATTCACAATCGGTTATCGGATCCTTGTTGATTTTGCGATGAAATAAATGCAAACGCTGGTTAAACCAAACTGACTGTTGACGCAGATCTTTCAGGAAGAGAAAGTTCAGCTTTTGGAAGTAGTTGATGCAAAACAATAAAAAGGTAAAAAAGAGGTTCATGATAAGCATCTGCAGAAAAGAGGAAGCCGTCTACTTGCAGGCAGGAAGTCAGAACTGGTTAGAATCGCATCACACGAACGCCGCATCCCTTCCACTGCTCTGCTGTGTGTGTGTGTGTGTGTGTGTGTGTGTGTGTGTGTGTACGAGTCTTTGACTTGGAATCGGTCCTTTCATCATGGCCCAACATGTACATGAGGGAAATATGTGTCAGTCAGCCCAGTTGACATGTCACAAACCCACAAGCAAGGCAACATCTGCTCCGCTCATCATCACTTGATGCCACATGACGAACTCTTGACTTCCTCACAAACCCAAAGCGTGGTCTGATACCAGATATCTGCAATCATTTAACAAAAGATGGCAGCTGCTCGTTGCCTTTTGCAGCGATTGCGTTTTTTGCATCAGTCGGAGGAGCGACACAGCAAGTCAGCTGTTCAGATGATTTCCCTTCAATATGCTTTATGCAGGAATGTAACAATGACAATATCTGCAAAGCTTCAAGTATTACTACGATTTAAAAAAACACAATTGTCTGTGACTGCAACCGCAAACGTGGAATGGAACAGCAGCTGACCCGTCCCTCTGCTCCGAGTCTCCTTTCTGATCCTTGTGTCCTCAAAAGAGACAGAATGTCTTCCCGCAGTGATCCGTACATTCAGGGAGAGTTTTAGTGTCGTATATGCCCCAAGGCCAGGATGGAGTCCTGAAGGTGTATTGCCAACATCTAAAATGATCTCCGCTACCAAGTCACAGCACACCATTACAGCTAAACACCGCAGGAAACCCAGACCGGCTGTTTACCGGCTGTTTCAGGCGACAAAGCCAAGCGAGGAGTCACTGTGAAGGACTGAAAATGCTCCTCGCTCACTTCAAAGAAAGATGATGGGATCAGAAACAGATGATAAGCAGATACTTTAAACTCTTATGTGCAATCACAAGTGTCAACTCGGGGCACAAAAGCATCTGGATGAATTTCGGTGACCACAAGCGCTATCCTGGTGCAGTGTGGCACAAGAGGCTAAAGCTGGTGAATATATGTTCAGTAGAAGTTGGGGTTGAGCTTCAATAAAGTCACTTCTAATCCCCTTAGAAAGCAGCAGGCACTTTAGACGTTTAAAGAGGAGCAAAGTGCAAATATATCTATCACCAAATACTAATATGAGCAACAAAAAACTATAATTACCCTCACAGCGGCCGTTTGCCTCCGCCCACCAGCCAACAGTTTACGTCTGGACGGGACGGAAGGACAAACAGGAATGTCTGTCACAGGGACACTGAAATAAGGAGTAGGAAGTGCATTTGTTGGGAACTATTTTTAAAAGAACATAGAATATCACCAGACTTATCATTTAAAGTGAAGCCGCTCCAGATGCATCCTGAGAACGCCGGCTTCATTGATGAATAATATGCTCTATAGAATGTGTGCGGTTGTGTACTGACTTATAGATGCAGATAAGTCAGCAAAGGGTACAGCCTGCAGACGTCTCCATCGAATGTTCCTGCTGCTGTCGATGGCTTACAGTACTGAAGTGAAAGGGGAGGAGTTTAGACATTACGCTGCACGCAATCAACCATACACTGCCGCAATTCTGCAATTACTCGCACACAAACCACGTCTGGAAAAGATCTCTGCCGATCTGCGTTTTATAGTGTACGCTTTGCACGAACTCGGTCCCGGAGGAAATGGCGACATATTGTGCACTTTCTAAATTTGAATCGATGTCTCCCTGAGACATTACGCTGCACGCAATCAACCATACACTGCCGCAATTAAAGAACTTCAGTCGGCATGCTAATCACACCCGCGTTGTAAAGGGCAGTTTACAGTTGGCATGGTGTTTCCCATGATGTGTAGGGGCTCGCTGGAGCCTAAAGCTAGGTGAGAGGGCACGCTGGAGCCTAAAGCTAGGTGAGAGGGCTCGCTGGAGCCTGAAGCTAGGTGAGAGGGCTCGCTGGAGCCTGAAGCTAGGTGAGAGGGCACGCTGGAGCCTGAAGCTAGGTGAGAGGGCACGCTGGAGCCTGAAGCTAGGTGAGAGGGCACGCTGGAGCCTGAAGCTAGGTGAGAGGGCTCGCTGGAGCCTGAAGCTAGGTGAGAGGGCTCGCTGGAGCCTGAAGCTAGGTGAGAGGGCTCGCTGGAGCCTGAAGCTAGGTGAGAGGGCTCGCTGGAGCCTGAAGCTAGGTGAGAGGGCACGCTGGAGCCTGAAGCTAGGTGAGAGGGCTCGCTGGAGCCTGAAGCTAGGTGAGAGGGCACGCTGGAGCCTGAAGCTAGGTGAGAGGGCTCGCTGGAGCCTGAAGCTAGGTGAGAGGGCTCGCTGGAGCCTGAAGCTAGGTGAGAGGGCTCGCTGGAGCCTGAAGCTAGGTGAGAGGGCACGCTGGAGCCTGAAGCTAGGTGAGAGGGCTCGCTGGAGCCTGAAGCTAGGTGAGAGGGCTCGCTGGAGCCTGAAGCTAGGTGAGAGGGCTCGCTGGAGCCTGAAGCTAGGTGAGAGGGCTCGCTGGAGCCTGAAGCTAGGTGAGAGGGCACGCTGGAGCCTGAAGCTAGGTGAGAGGGCTCGCTGGAGCCTGAAGCTAGGTGAGATGGCACGCTGGAGCCTAAAGCTAGGTGAGAGGGCTCGCTGGAGCCTGAAGCTAGGTGAGAGGGCTCGCTGGAGCCTGAAGCTAGGTGAGAGGGCTCGCTGGAGCCTGAAGCTAGGTGAGAGGGCTCGCTGGAGCCTGAAGCTAGGTGAGAGGGCACGCTGGAGCCTGAAGCTAGGTGAGAGGGCACGCTGGAGCCTGAAGCTAGGTGAGAGGGCACGCTGGAGCCTGAAGCTAGGTGAGAGGGCTCGCTGGAGCCTGAAGTTAGGTGAGAGGGCACGCTGGAGCCTAAAGCTAGGTGAGAGGGCTCGCTGGAGCCTGAAGCTAGGTGAGAGGGCACACTGGAGCCTGAAGCTAGGTGAGAGGGCTCGCTGGAGCCTGAAGCTAGGTGAGAGGGCACGCTGGAGCCTAAAGCTAGGTGAGAGGGCACGCTGGAGCCTGAAGCTAGGTGAGAGGGCTCGCTGGAGCCTGAAGCTAGGTGAGAGGGCTCGCTGGAGCCTGAAGCTAGGTGAGAGGGCTCGCTGGAGCCTGAAGCTAGGTGAGAGGGCTCGCTGGAGCCTGAAGCTAGGTGAGAGGGCTCGCTGGAGCCTGAAGCTAGGTGAGAGGGCTCGCTGGAGCCTGAAGCTAGGTGAGAGGGCACGCTGGAGCCTGAAGCTAGGTGAGAGGGCTCGCTGGAGCCTGAAGCTAGGTGAGATGGCACGCTGGAGCCTAAAGCTAGGTGAGAGGGCTCGCTGGAGCCTGAAGCTAGGTGAGAGGGCTCGCTGGAGCCTGAAGCTAGGTGAGAGGGCTCGCTGGAGCCTGAAGCTAGGTGAGAGGGCTCGCTGGAGCCTGAAGCTAGGTGAGAGGGCACGCTGGAGCCTGAAGCTAGGTGAGAGGGCACGCTGGAGCCTGAAGCTAGGTGAGAGGGCACGCTGGAGCCTGAAGCTAGGTGAGAGGGCACGCTGGAGCCTGAAGCTAGGTGAGAGGGCTCGCTGGAGCCTGAAGTTAGGTGAGAGGGCACGCTGGAGCCTAAAGCTAGGTGAGAGGGCTCGCTGGAGCCTGAAGCTAGGTGAGAGGGCACACTGGAGCCTGAAGCTAGGTGAGAGGGCTCGCTGGAGCCTGAAGCTAGGTGAGAGGGCACGCTGGAGCCTAAAGCTAGGTGAGAGGGCTCGCTGGAGCCTGAAGCTAGGTGAGAGGGCTCGCTGGAGCCTGAAGCTAGGTGAGAGGGCACGCTGGAGCCTGAAGCTAGGTGAGAGGGCTCGCTGGAGCCTGAAGTTAGGTGAGAGGGCACGCTGGAGCCTAAAGCTAGGTGAGAGGGCTCGCTGGAGCCTGAAGCTAGGTGAGAGGGCTCGCTGGAGCCTGAAGTTAGGTGAGAGGGCACGCTGGAGCCTAAAGCTAGGTGAGAGGGCTCGCTGGAGCCTGAAGCTAGGTGAGAGGGCTCGCTGGAGCCTGAAGCTAGGTGAGAGGGCACACTGGAGCCTGAAGCTAGGTGAGAGGGCTCGCTGGAGCCTGAAGTTAGGTGAGAGGGCACGCTGGAGCCTAAAGCTAGGTGAGAGGGCACGCTGGAGCCTGAAGCTAGGTGAGAGGGCTCGCTGGAGCCTGAAGCTAGGTGAGAGGGCTCGCTGGAGCCTGAAGCTAGGTGAGAGGGCTCGCTGGAGCCTGAAGTTAGGTGAGAGGGCACGCTGGAGCCTAAAGCTAGGTGAGAGGGCACGCTGGAGCCTAAAGCTAGGTGAGAGGGCTCGCTGGAGCCTGAAGCTAGGTGAGAGGGCTCGCTGGAGCCTGAAGCTAGGTGAGAGGGCTCGCTGGAGCCTGAAGTTAGGTGAGAGGGCACGCTGGAGCCTAAAGCTAGGTGAGAGGGCACGCTGGAGCCTGAAGCTAGGTGAGAGGGCTCGCTGGAGCCTGAAGTTAGGTGAGAGGGCACGCTGGAGCCTAAAGCTAGGTGAGAGGGCACGCTGGAGCCTAAAGCTAGGTGAGAGGGCACGCTGGAGCCTGAAGCTAGGTGAGAGGGCTCGCCACGCATCTCTGGAATCTCAGGTCTGAACCAGGCTCAACACATTTTCTCGTTGGAATTTCTGTATTTCATTAATTCTGGCTCATTGCAAATTCAGCCTGTTGCTCGTCACACACTTGTTTATCTGGAGGTTTGGCAGCTTGTCATCACATGAGGTTTGGTTTGGAAAAGAGATTGAAGTTGAAACAGAACTGACAAACAAAAACAAAAAGATTCCTTAAGATTCCTTTGCCGCCCGACATCACAACCCCCCAGAGGTGAGATGAAGTGTAGTAAAAGTGAGCTTGAAGTGTCAGGTATTACACCTCCTGCTTCATTTCTTAGGCGACAGCAAACTGCTGCTGCTTAACTCCAAGCTGAATGCCTCAGATGATCCTATCTCTAACTGCTCGACTCCTTGTGAAGCAGTGCAACTGTAACTGCTGGCATTTGAGATCTTATCCTGTCCATCACCACCAGGTGAGGGCAAACCCATAACACCCCGGCCTCGGAAAGCCTGGCGGTGATCCACTAAGTAGAGCCGGTGCTGAAGGGACTCCTCTCTAATCTCGTCCCCGATAAGCAGACAGGAATGATGCAGTGATTGCTCAGGTGGGACGCCACCCCGGCGGTCTGCACGGAGCCACGCTGCAACCGCTGAGCTGCTGAAAGGCAACCGTCAGTGAGGCGGAGCCTCCAGAGGAATCTGCTTTGGATGATGTAATAAGACGTGCAGAAGCAGGCTTTGGCTTGAACTCATCACGGTCACTTTGGTCCCGGCTCCACCGGGAAGTCTCTGCTGGTCTCTCATCACATCCCCTCGTTATTGGTCCACTCCACCGGTCAACAAGAGCCGCCCTACAGGTCCCTGACCTTCAGGCCGTCGCAATAACCGCAACATTAAAATACAAGCGCCACAACCACCATGTTCTCATTTGTTCTTTTTTTAAATGATTTGCAATGAGAGCGCCGTGTGCTTTAGTGACGCTCCATGATGCTGCGGCTAGATATCAACATTATGTACAACTGTGATAATCATTCAAATATGTTCACAACTAAACTAAAACGACATTAAAGCATTCGGGTATCACTTCACCTCACACTTTGCTCAGAAACAAACAACCAAACAATCTTTAATAAGGTAATCAGACATCATAAGCTAACCCTGCTGACACACAGGATGAATAAATACAGATACTATTGGTGTGAGGCTGCTCTTCTTCTTAAATCAGGTTTTATGTTTCACTTCATCATCATATCTAATAATAACCCAACAGTAAAGCAAATGTATAGCACAATCCGGGTTAATGAAGTCATTTGTTAATTCATATTGAATCTTGAACTACAGCAGATACAAACTGAGACATAAACGTATCAATTCTGATTCCAGAAGCCGGCAGTCGATGGAATCTCACCTTTCCAGAGACGATACATTTACTGTTGGTGTGGACAAACTGGAGCCGTCAACAACATATGAACAATCACAGTCTGCCCAAGTTATTCTCTGACACTTTAAGCCAAATACATTGAGAAGGTCGGACGTTCTCTGAATGATGAACTGATCCGTAGTCCAGATGAGCCGAGTTCATCGCCGGAGAAGGAATCGTCAACTATGAGAATGAATTACTCAACATTCTCTTGATCCTGCTGGTTAATTGTGAATGTTCCTCTGATAATAAACTGGTCTACTTTGGTTCCTGGACTGCTGGTTGGAGTAAACAATGAGGACGTCACCGCCGGACAGTGTTTACACCTTTATTTCTATCCGTAGGTTCCCGATGTATTTTGTATTTAAGTCTTTAGAATATTCCACAAAATATAACGAGCCTGAACTGTCGTCCAGCCGGGCGATCGAGGTAAAGACCACATCATGTGATGTGTGCTTTTATCCAGAAACCTTGAAGTGGAACGAGTCACATCGGCTTCAGTCGTCTTGGAAGCAATTGGTCGAAATCCCGATTCAGACACATTCAGCATAATGAGCGGCGCATGCAGAGAGCGCTCCGTGCTGTCAGTGAGAGATGACTACGTTGTCAACAAGGACATTGAAGGTTGTGACAAGTGATCGGCAAAAAAGAATAATTGCAACTCAAAATGACAAAATCTCACAATTAAATGTAAGATCTCCTTCTGCTTTCTGCCGTCACTAGTTTTCATTGGTGACATTGTGTTGTTGTATTTTAGACGTTGCACTGATGAAAGCGTTTGCTCGCCGTCGTCACAGACCGACACTCCTCACACCGGTCGAGCTTCTTCTCCGAATATTAGAGAGAACTTAAACTCGATTAAGGAGACGAGCTGTTGGCTCCGCTACTGACAGCCGTGACCCCGGGCTGCTGTCTCACGTTGATGATGTCACAGCAGAGCCGTGACCCCGGGCTGCTGTCCCACGTTGATGATGTCACAGCAGAGCCGTGACCCCGGGCTGCTGTCTCACGTTGATGTCACAGCACAGCCGTGTCCCCGGGCTGCTGTCTCACGTTGATGATGTCACAGCAGAGCCGTGACCCCGGGCTGCTGTCTCACGTTGATGATGTCACAGCAGAGCCGTGACCCCGGGCTGCTGTCTCACGTTGATGATGTCACAGCAGAGCCGTGACCCCGGGCTGCTGTCTCACGTTGATGTCACAGCACAGCCGTGTCCCCGGGCTGCTGTCTCACGTTGATGATGTCACAGCAGAGCCGTGACCCCGGGCTGCTGTCTCACGTTGATGATGTCACAGCAGAGCCGTGACCCCGGGCTGCTGTCTCACGTTGATGATGTCACAGCAGAGCCGTGACCCCGGGCTGCTGTCTCACGTTGATGATGTCACAGCAGAGCCGTGACCCCGGGCTGCTGTCTCACGTTGATGATGTCACAGCAGAGCCGTGACCCCGGGCTGCTGTCTCACGTTGATGATGTCACAGCAGAGCCGTGACCACGCGGCTGGCTCGCACCCAGCTGTCTGGCAAGCAGGTGGACTCTGGCTGAGCTGACGCTGGACAGCAGTGAGTGTGTGTGTGTGTGTTTATATCTGTTCATACATCAATGTGTATCATCGGTTCGGTGTAACGGACCGTAGTTGATCAGTGATCCGTACGTTTTATTCATCATCGTCGTGCATCGATTGTATTTAGGATTGTTTTGACTTCAGAGCAATGATTTTTTCAGAGTCTGGAGCCTTTCATAGCAGCTCCTACATCAAAACAAAGACCATCTGTATCAGCCAGTTCGGCTCATCGACCATCAGCAATCGGTATCTGCAGCAAGAGAGTAAGTGACCTCAACCAATGGATACTCCAGCAGAGCCATTCGTTTGGACTCATGTCTAATTGGTGGCGCAGCGTTTGAATGTCAGATCTTGCTCTTGGCGTGGCGTCTGTGGACAGAAGAGCTGAGCAGTGATGCTCCGGTCCTCTCACCTGAGAGCGATTGACAGTCATCGTGAGTCCGGCTCTCGTCTGCAGGGCTGAGACGAGGCGTCGTGACTGGCCGAGGTTAGTGCTCCAGCCCTCCACCCCTCGGCGCTCCATCGGTTTGTTTTTCTTTCCCCTCCATCTATTCATACATCTCACTTTCCATTTCTTTCCCTCTCCGTCTCTTTCCTCTCTTCTTCTTCTTTTTTGTCGTCTCAACGTCCATCAGTCACACACAGGTGTGTGATGATGCTCAGGTGCTGCAGCTCTGCTGTTTCTTTGTGTGTTCGTAGTGAACAAGCCAGGGAGTGACTGAGGGGGGGGGGGGTGCTAGGGGATTGCTTGCACATTCCCCTCTTCCTCCGGCTCGATTAAAGCCAGGCCACCATCTCCCTTTCTAGTCTGCTGTTCTCCACACAGCCTTCTACTGTACGCTGCTCCAGCCTTCCGCCCGACAGCATATCTCACTGCTCTTCATCTGTGGTGCACACAGAACTGCACAGAACGACACAGAACTACACAGAACAACAGCTACAACTGGATCGCTGTGAGGAAGCGGGAGAGAAAATGTCGGCACAAAAGTCTAGTCTACTGTACATGTGTCTGCTCCCTGCTGTTCTCCAGCTCGGCGTCCTACAGGAAGTCTCGCTGCTGGCCGTCTTCTGTAATCCTCCGCCTGAGGCTGGCTGCAGAGCGGCTGGTGCAGTCTTTGTCTTCAGCCTGCAGGTGAGCTCCGTCTACCCGTGAACGTCACTCAGTATGAACTGTGCCCGTACAACGACGACGACACACATCAAATACAGATATTACCGGCACAGAGTGCTGAATACGGATGCAGCTGAGAACACAGATGGATGATGAACGCCATCAACACGTGCGACAAGGACAAAGAGGACATCGGACCTCAAAGTGAGGGAAGACTGCAAGAAACAAAAAACACATCTTATGGACACACAGACATTCCCTCAGTCCGAGCGGGAAGCAGAGAACGTAATGACCTTATGATGAATTACAACAGTAATAATGTGATTATAAGCTACTCTACGTCGTCTTTGTTTACTTTAGTAAAGAGAAAACAATCGGTGCAAGAGCTGACCAACCGCTGCTGATTCTACATCGTTCATCACCAGAAGACTCAGAGAACGTCACCAGACAGGAAGTCATCACCAGAAGACTCAGAGAACGTCACCAGACAGGAAGTCATCACCAGCTCACTGTCTGTAAGCTGTCATTCATCACCTGCAACATCTCTGCTGAGTGTGAGTGTGATGAAGCTTAACGCAGCTCGTCATCCTCACACGGACTCCACTGGCCAGCTGACAGGAAGTGTCATCACACTTTGACCATTGCACCACGGTGTGTGTGTGTGTGTGTGTGTGTGTGATTGAGTGGTCATTGTAATGAATGGGTGGTCTTCTTCATTCGGTGATCCTTGTCGTGTGCATGATGAGCGTCCATGTTGACACATCTACATAATTGCGGCGTCTCAACAGGCAAACGATGTAGATAGAATGAAATATGTGTATAATTACATGCAGTGTGTGTCGGGACAATATCTGTGACCCAGTCAGTGTGTGTGTGCGTGTTCCTTAAAATGAAAAAAATGCTTCTGCGTGAATACACTTGTGCGTGTGACGTCTTGATTGGACATGTTTTTGTGATATCTCAGTGCTGGTGTGTGTTTCTCCTCTGCCCAGATGGCTGTGCTCAGAGGGTGGAGCCTCTGAGATCTGTTGCCAGTGTTGAATACTGATCAGAGATCACTGTCACACACACACGCACACACGCACACGCACACGCACACACACACACACACACACACACACACACACACACACACAGTGTGTCCTCCGTGCTGATGTCCTGCGGCTGTGCCGGTCTGATTATCAGGCCGTCTGTCACACCTGCAGACTGACGCCCTGCCGGCTCCACGGCGGGAGATTTCACGTCAACGTTGTGATTATGATATTTAGTCAGCTCTGTTGAAGAAAAGATGGCGGAAATGTGGATTTGGCTGGAGTGGATTTAAAGTAATTAAAATGTGTTTTTGGGGGGTTTTACTTTCACACTTTGTAGAACAGTCTCTTGAAAGCACCGACTACAAAACTATTTCATCCAGAAAATGAATCAGCACCCAGTTTGATAATCAATTAATCGTGATTCAGATTCACTGCTGATTAATTAATTAATTATGTAAATGACCTTTTGCATATTGCATATGAACTGTTTCCTTTAACGGTTTCTCTTGGCTTGTTGTTCGTGATTCATCTCTAAAAACTGAATATGCAGCATAGGAATAATTTGCTACATAGTTTTATAGTATCGCGGGAATCATGTTTCCATCATATCGTTGTTCAAAATTCTGTAATCCGTGTCGATCAATCGATACAGGAAACAGTTCATCCTCAGTGGCGCGTCACAGTTAAACACATTGTGTAACAACCTCTCCACCTGCACCGCCACGAGCTGCTCAGCAAGCAGCGAGCAAACAACAGCAGAAAGGGAAGTGAAGACACGCGTCAGCATGAAAGGGGAAACTGGCTGCAGTATCATTATAATGTGTAATAAAGGGAGTCCCGTGTCTCCGTGACCTGCTCCCACAGCGCCAGCTGCTCCTTCACCTGTCAGCAGGTTTCCACCGAATACTGACACGATGTGGGAGATCACTCTGGGGGGGGGGGGGGGGGGGGGGGGCTAATGCTCTAGGAAGACAACACCAATAAAAACATGTCTGTGAAGCAGTTTGTGTAATCTGCACGGGAAGCGTCAGCTGGACCCGCTGCTGGACAACGTGTCCCCGGTACGTCACCAGAGCTCGCCTGCTTCTACTTTGACGATCCAGATGGCAGACGGTACAGAGAGCGTGGAGAGAGGCATCGAATCCTCCGGCTAAGCAACTCTCGAGTCACTGGATGTGATCAATAACCAATCACATTCCTTTGGTGGTTTTGTTAATAAGCCGAATCTAAAGCCATGGTTTCACAGGACGATTGTAATTAGGTGGATAAGACATCTGATGGATCACATGTTTTGACTCTTTTCAAACACCAACCTTTCCCGCGATTGGTCGACAAACCTTTTTGAATACCTTCTTCTGTTCCCGCAGAACCCAATTGTTCTGCTGCGAGGATCAAACCGGACCTCTCCGCCTCCAATCAGCACCGAGCAAATTAATTCAAATGACTCTTCAGAGGACGAGCCACAGCAGCGTCCATCACGCCCCGACACACACTGAGCTGTAGTTAGTGACGCACACACACACACACACACGCATCTCACAAGAGCACGACACACACAAATGCACGGATACATTCCCCCACATTATCCCATACACAAAGGGTTGTGTACCACAAACAAAAACACGCACACACACTCGCTCAGATAATATTCCCGCACTCGCATTATCCCACATAATGTCCCCATCTCTCACACACACACACACACACACACACACACACACACACACACACACACACACACACACACACACAGGCAGCCGCATCACACCTCCAAATGGTCTCTGGTCTCTCAAGAGGACTTTCAGTGATGAGGGAACTCGCTGCTCTCCTGTGGCTGTCACCAACACCAATCTAGTCTCACACACACACACACACACACACACACACACACACACACACACACACACACACACACACACACACACACACACACACACACACAGTGCTTCATGTGCCATGTCCATCCCTCTCCGTCTGGCAAGCGCACTTGCACGAGCCCCCCCATCAGCGCAACACATGAGAAAGTGCATCGTGAGCTCTGCATTCCGTCTGCCGCTGCTCGGCAGGTCGACCGCCTTTGGCTTGGTGGGTGTCACTTCTAAAAAAACGGTTCGGTTCCTAAACTGAAGCACTACGACGCAGGAACCACTTGTGTCGCATACCAGACGTGAACAACAAGAAGAACAACCAGAGAGAGAGAGAGAGAGAGAGAGAGAGAGAAAAGAAAAAAGCGGCAAACACGCACTCGTACAAAAATGCAGCAAAAAACAATCACACAAAGATAAACCACATCTGCATTTGTGAAAGCTTCTACAACTCCACCTCCTCTGAGAATAAAATGAAAACAAGTATGTCCAGTGGGACACATGCACAAACCCAAACAGGTGGGCTGCACATGTATGTGCACAGGAGGGGTTCTGGTTTCACGAGGTAGGGAACCCCCAAGGTTCTCCCAAGTCAACGACATGTCGTGCACAGCTGAGGAGCAGTTCTGAGAGCTTTGATCCACTTACCCGAAGGCACAAAATGTAGAACTTTGTTGGTCTCCATGGCTGAGCAAGAACACACACTTCCTCTCTCCAACCGCCTGCCCCCCCCCAAGTCAACCCATCATGGTTGTGTTATCCTGCTGATGAGTGTGAGATCACCTCTGCTCCCTCTGCTCTGCTCTGTGTCTGACTGCCTCTCAGACACATGCAGTGACTCAGCCTCACTGTCTGCCTACTCGCTGTCTCGCCGCTGGGTCCTAGTGCCGCCCGCTACCTTTCCAACCCACCTCCATTCTGGAATTAGTTGTAAATACTGATCATAGTCTGAAATGAAATGCACAGAAAACTAAATGAACCCCGCTTACTGTCTCATATCTGCATCAGGTATGCATCTTTACATTCCTACGAGCCCCATCAGGTAACATACAAGTAACGCAACTTCAGAGCTCGTGTTGTTTGACGTGAGCGGCCGCAACGCTGTGAAACGGGTTCTCTGGGCTCTCCGGGATGACTGCCAGGCAAACAAAGAACAACGTCAACGACTCTTACCTACTCCAACTTCGTTAGACCTCGAGGCTCGGAGCAAACAGGACCTTCACCCTGCAGACCAAAAGTCAACATCGACTTATTTCAATCTATGTCCGTAAGCAACATGGCAGTCATACCTGAGCTAAACCGCGATGCTTTACTGAACATAACCAAGTACACTTGTTGCTTAAACACGACGTTAAACATCGGTTTAAGACCGTAGTCCCTTGAAAGCTCATTGAGAATGTAGCTGACTTGTATGGGACGTCATTTCGTAGGATACAGGGTCCATATTAAACACCATGTAGACCGAGACCAAGAACGAGAAAACATTGCATCGATTTACACTGTTCCATGTCTCAAGATGACCAGGTGAGCAGACTGTTACACGGGTTTTCTTTTGTAATGCAATAATAAGCAGGTTGGATTTATAAACACAGAGGCCACTGGATCAAAAGGTTCATCTCCCACCCTGAAGTAAATGCTCTGTAATCAGCCAGCACATATAACATCATGTGTGCGGGATGGCCAACTCCAAACTGGATGCTGAAAACAATGATCTTTGAAGAACCAAGGCAGCTGTGCCCAGGTTATGTAATATCCAATGCTTTATTGTGAAAGGAAATGACTTTTAAACTCAAATATCTTGCTCGCGCCCACATTTCTCTTGAAAGTGAACCCTTGTTTGTTCATCTCTCTCAGCTGCCAGCTTCAGTGTGGAGCCGGTTTGCAGTAAAGCATCAGCTCAGTGCCTGTAGGCGTCTTAACAGGTGACTGACAAAGATCAAGTATCATGTCACGCCTGTGCTACCGTCCTCTCTCAAAGCCATACTGCTGTCCTCAGCGTGACACACAAGGACCCCCGCACCCCCAAGGACCCCCGCACCCCCAAGGACCCCCAAGGACCCCCGCACCCCCAAGGACCCCCAAGGACCCCCGCACCCCCAAGGACCCCCGTACGTTTAGTGATCAAACCTGCAGAGAGAGAGAGAGAGAGAGAGTTGGCACTTGTCATAATATCTCGAGAACATTTTTGACTCCTCATTATAGCTACTTTGTAGCCAGAAACCAGGCTCCAGAACAAAACAGCTGTTAAAAAAACAAAGCAGCTACATTGTTTGAAAAAGAACAGCCTTTCATCACCTCACCTACAACTTTTAACGTCAACCGCCCCGATGTTCCACCCAAACCTCGAGTGAAACACTTGGGTTCTCAGCGGAGGAGGAGGAGAGCAGGAGGGCATCACGGAACCTGCCACAGACATGTGCTCAGCTGCTGGTGACACGGAGTCCTTCTACTCACTCAAAGTCCAGCAGCGACGAGCACCAGCATCTAAATCTCTGTCCCCGTTTCCATTGGGCTCACAGTCATTGCTTTCATAGAACCACATCTTTGTACCGATATCCAGAGCATCAATGGAGCGGTAAACAAGCATCTGCTGTGTTAGTGGAGTGATGGCCACACTGAGGATGAACTCTCCCTCTGAGCGAGCCCTTCTCTAGTCTCTAGTAACCCTAACCCTAACCCTTCTCTAGTGGCTTGCTGCTGTTAGACCGGAACCGGAAGTTGCGGTTGTTGTTGTGGCGGAGAAAAGCGACGAAAAAATCCGTATATAAAGCGCACCGGACTATAAGCCGACGCCTCAAAGCGCGGGGTAAAAAGTAGCGGCTTATAGTCCGAAAAGTACGGTAATAATCAATTATGACGTAATTTGTGTTCGTCTAAATCAGCGGTTCCCAAACTTTTTAGGCCGCGCACCCCCTTCTACATCCCGACCTGGTTCGCGCACCCCCCCCCCCCCACCTTAATAAAAAAAAGAAGCAACAGAGCCTTTTAAGCCTTCATAGCCGCATACGAATCGGACCAATGAGAGAACAGTTTGCGCGCGCGTGGCATTTGTTTACAAGATTTAGTCCGCTGTTAAATGTTGCAGTGTGAACACAAACCGAATAAAAGGGGCAACTGCAACATTGTATCATATTACAGCTCACGTCTTCGGCGATTGTGTGCGGTAGCCCCTTTCTCGCTATTCTGTAACCAGATATGAAGCCCGTAGTGCGTCATTTATAGACCCAACACATGAATGAGACTCCAGTTGTTTTTGGCTGTTTTGTAACTCCTCCAATTTCGATATAAAATATGTAAGGGGCTTTTGACTTGCACTGGCATGCTTGGTGTTCAGGTGGCGACGTAAATAAGAGCTTCAGACTGTTAGCCAGAACCTCACTGCACACCACGCACTGTGGCTTTGGGGAATCTGCGTTGCCAATCCAAGTGAAGCCCAGACACACATACTTTTCATCATATTTCCTCTTTTTTTTCCCAGTCTGATCCTCTCTCGTTTCCTCTTTTTTCACCTTGACTCCGCGATGGGCCGATGTGCTCCCGATTTGTCTGTGCTATCCCTTCCTCCTTTTCGGTCTCCTCCGTCTCATCTTCCTCTGACTCTGGCTCGATTTCTTCTCCCGGTCTCTCCCCAACGCACCTCTCCGTTCCCCTCGCCTCCGATTCCTCTCTCTCTCTCTCTCTCTCTCTCTCTGACTCTCTCTCTCTCTGTCCCTCTCCTCTTTTACGACTGATAGCTTCAGATGTCCCACCCGACAGTTTCCCCGATTTCAGCCAGTTTAGCATATTTGCATGAATGTTGCTGAATGCATGAAGTTCGCTGTTAGCTGAGGTTAGCTGAACAAGCTAGGCTCGCTAGTGTGTACGACTGGCGGCAGGCGGCAAGTCTGCCGGAAGGAGCTCAAGTGCATTTATTAAATTGTACGTTTTTAATTTTAAATGTTACAAAGGGAATTTTTATAATTCATGTTTTTATTTTGTGAAAAATCCCACTTTTTAAATTAAAATTACATTTTTTTTAAATATTTAATATTATTACACCATCAGACCGCCATTACACTTTTCCTCTCGCGCACCCCCTAGAGGCAGCTCGCGCCCACACTTTGGGAATCCCTGATCTAAATGACGGACAACGAGAAAGTGGAATGCAGCTGCAGCTGCTGTCCAGTCGGGTGCCATCGTCTCCCCACGGGGAGACGATGGCACAGCCGGCGCAGGGAGACTTTCCGCTGATCATGCGACTGCATGTGGAGCACGGGCCTGCAGAAAAGATGCGTTTCCACTGATTTGTAGTCCGGTGCTGTACATGACTGTGCTGCTGCAGTGTGTGTGTGTGTGTGTGTGTGTGTGTGCGTGTGTGTGTGTGTGTGTAAATTAAGGGAAGTCTGTCTGTTTTTGTTCATCCCCCTTTGTTGATGATGTTGTTGTTGATGCTGTAGTCTGGCACAGCAAGAGAGAGCGAGGCGCAGTGATAATCATAATAACAAAGGAGAAAAGAGAGATGAAGGAAACAGGAGGAGGAGAGAGAGACGATGAAGAGGAGGAGGAGAAGGAGGATGAGGGGATCAGCTGGTTCTTGTTACTCTGCTGCCCCCACACATCACTGCAGGAGCTCTCAGGATATACCATCCCGCAATTCCCACTGTGTGTGTGTGTGTGTGTGTGTGTGTGTGTGTGTGTGCTCAGTGCAGAGCTATAAGTATTGCCAGGGGGACGAGGGCATATTTCAGGTCACAAACTAGCTCCAGATTTAATTTGGAGGAAGAACAACTTGATTATATTCTGTGCCTGAGATGAGGCAGGTGAGCACACACACCATCAGAGGATGCAACGCTGCCTTCCATTTCAACTGGGAAGTAGCAATTTCCCAGTTCCCACTCGGACATTTCGACTGGACCGCCGCCTGATGTCGGATTTTCGACTCGGAAAGTCGGACTAAACATCTAACCCCCGAACTCAAAATCCAAGATGGCTGCTCCGAGCATCAGTAATATCCTGTTTATTAGCACTTCTGTCCCACTTGTGTCTCATTGAACCGGTCATGCATACAGTACGGTCCAAGTGATGCCTGTGCACATGTTGCTGGGGTGTAATTATACACAGAATACTACCATAGTGTACTGTTATCTATGGTACTGCTATTAACCGCTAACCTGGGTGTGACGTCGCTCCCAGCCCGAACGGAGACTCAACATGTGGCTGTGAGGTGGTCCATCACACAGTGGTAGCTCAACCATTTGGTCAAATCAAAGAGTAGTCTGACATTATTACTCAGTTGCGTTGTGGTTCACATGTTGTAAGTAGAGTCATTTTCTTTCAGTCACTATTTCTTTCTGACCTCAGAAGATGCTCCAACGGTTTAAGTGCAACACCACATTGTGAGTTTGCTCGACGTGATGTTGGGATGAGCTCTCCCCGTCACACTGCTGGCAGAAGAAGATGTGCACTTTGACCTTCCATTGTCCTGAACCATCAACTGACACCTTTGTATGACCTTGTTTTGTAGCTACAGCAGAACTTAAATCAACCCTCACTCCATTGGTCGGGTTGATCTGTTGATGCTCAATCGACAGTAATAAAGTCAGCTTCCTGAGTCTTTCTCCGTCCTGTGCCAAACCAATAATTGGCTAAAAGAACACAATGCTACAACAGAGTCAGCGCTCCCTGAACGCACCTCATTCAGCCGCAGCAATAAGTAAACCAGCGCCAGCGCTGCTCCTGTTGGTTAACTCCTTTGTTTGGCATCAGAGTAATGGCTGCCACAGTTTGACAGAATCAAATCCTCGACAACAACGCGCTCCAGCAAAGTGCCACGCAGTAAATCCCCCCCGCTCGCTCGGAGTAAGCCGTCCTGGAAACCTGCGTGACAGAACCGCCCGGGATGTACAAGACATGAGAATCCCGGTGCAGCAAGCGTGGGGGAGTTTCAGCCCTCATCTAAACGGGGAGGCTGACTGAGCAGCGCCTCGCTCACACAGCTCACACAGCGGCCTGCCTTGCTCAAGAGCACGTGACTGGCACTCACTTTTCCCTTCTGCTCTTCCAACAGGCTCTCCGATTAGAACCAGCAACCCTCTGCTCACAAACACACTTCTCAACTCTCTCTCTTCCTAATATCCCCATGACATGTTCATCACAATGCCCAAATAAAGATGATTCATTCATCCCCAAAGGGATCAGGTAATAATGACACATTAAAGGTTTATTGTATCGCTGATGCAACATAGACAAAGGATGACGAAGCAAAATACCGTGAATGTAATCCAACACACTCACCAGGAGAGACGATGTAGAGCGAGAGACAGACACACTGCCCCCTGCTGGAGGCCACACGGCCTCGACAGACGCTTCTTCAAAACATCTCGTTTCTGTTCCAGGGTTTCTTCTGTGGTGCCTGTTTTCAAAGTGAAAGTGAAAATGAGTAGCAGATGTATTTGTTCATAGTGAAACACAGAGCGTTATCTCAGTGAAGCAGCACGGATCCTCCTCCTCAGACAGGACGACATTGTCCCACAGACAGCAGGAAGTGGTAGAGTGGCTCATATCTCCCTCCATCCTGAACAAAACGTCCACATTGAAGCTGAATCGTCATGGTAATGAATCTAATCATACTGCACGTGCTCTGACCTGATGTGTGGTCATTTTGAAATCAATACCCATCTCTTTGAGAAAATGATAATTCCCTGATGTTCATCAGCCAAGACTCCAGCTCCTACTGTGTGCTATTCATGTGTGTTTCCAGGAGTGCGTGTCACCTTTATGAAGGTAGATGAAGCTGTCTCGTTCTGAAAAGAAGCCTTTGCTCGCAGACGAGCGCTTCTGAAGAAACAGAAGACGATGAAGTCTGCGCAGCCTTAAGGTTCTGTGCACCTACAGAGCGCTCAGGAAGCGCCACAGTGAAGGCCAACGGCACCGTGCTGTCTCGTGCTGCGAGCAGGAAGACAGCAGACACACCGGGAGGAGGTTCCTCTCCTCCGGCCTCGCATCCTTTCTCAGATGCTGGCCGAGTGCCGCTCGCCGAGGAGAACAGAACGCGTCCGTCATGAAACCGCACGCAGACAAATCAAACAAACAATCTGACTGTAGACACGAATGATTTATCGGCGTGCCGGTAGATCGTAAACTAATATTTACAACATGATTTTCCATGCATTCTTTTTTACAAAGTAGCAGCAGATGCTCACATTTGAGAAGCTGGGACCAGTCTGGATGGAAACTATACTTCCTAGTGTTAGGGAGTATATATATATATATATATATATATATATATATATATTTATATTGTTGTGAAAACATCTCCTTCAAACAACTGTTTCTATTCCAGATGCTTTACAAAAACTACACTTAGAGGATTACATTTTACGGCATCATGATAGCGTTATAATTTACCTTCGGCATCATAATGTATCTCAATGCAACCTCCAGTAATACCAGGCGGCAACCTCCGGTCCTGCAGAGTACAGCTGATGAGGACGTGTCTTAAAGCTGCATTCTCTCTAGTGTCCACCAGGGGGCGACTCCTCTGGTTGTATAGAAGTCTATAGAAAATGACTCTACTTCTCTCTTGATTTATTCCCTCAGTAAACATTGTAAACATGAGTTTATGTCTCAATCTCTAGTTTCAGGTCTTCTTGAAGTGTTTAGTATTTAGTGTAGCCGTCACGCGAATAAAATAACATTATAAATACAAGTTCGTGGTTACTGTAGAAAGATGTAAGCAAGATAACATTTGTATTTCTGGACTATTACTTGGACAAAAACATGAAAAGCTGAACGTGGCTTTAAATTCAGATTTTTGACATTTTAAAGATTTTAGAAACCAATTATTCTCGAATGATTTGATGGATAAAACATCCTGTAATTCTCAGACTTGTTGCGTTTTACTTGTCCTTATAATATGTGCACATTCATATGTGCGAACTGCAGTTTCACACCACGACGTGTCTCTTTAACGTGACAACGTGCTTCTAGAAGCGACTGAGGGAGCCGGAAGCTCAGCTGTGTCTGAGCTGATCGATGAATGTCTTCACCGGCAGCGACCTGATTCGACTGCAGTCCCGCCAGACAGCCAATGACGAACGACACAAACAACTCACACCGTCACCCGAACCCCCCACGCGTCCTTGAACACACCACTGCGTTACGTAAGACGCACAAGAGGCTTCAGAGGAGCACTGAAGACCTCTGACCTAAGATCCGTTACGACGACACACATTCAACACTGAACATATTCAAGAGCTCGGGTCAGATAATGACTCATACGCAATTGTAAGTTTTGAAAAACATTTTTTCCAAGGTCCATTCTGTGAAACTTGATGATCTGAGCCTGGAAACATTCAGAAAAAGCTTCTTTGTAACTCAGTGAATTGTATGTTCCTCCAACTGTGTTGCTGGGTTACTGCAACAATCCGGGCCAACGCTGCCATTGAATAATCACTGTACGCAACCAACCAATTCATCTGCAGATTATCTTAAGAATCAATGGACACGGCCCTGTCGTAACATCAGTGCATTCAGCCGGTTGAATAGTTTGGTTTCTGTAGAAGAGAAACACACAAACACTCACAAATCACTGTGAGTCTGAAGATCACATCGTGTGTTGGTCCTGAGGAGAGACTGAATGTTGACCGGGTTTTATGAGGGCAGAGAGAATGAGATACAGATGAAGGACTGGAGATAAAGTATGGATCCCTTTCTTCACCATGTAAAGACAGCGTCACATGACCAGTTGTTCTGTAACAGGGAGAACGTGAGTCACGCTCCCTAACTACAGCCTCTCTGCCCTGAACTTCTGTGGTTTAAATACCAGAGCCGACTTTTTATATATTCATTCAAATCTCATTTTTTATTTGTTTATTTTGGATTTTTTATTTGATGTTGTTCTTTTTATTACATTGTATCATCACGATGTACCGTTCTTGTCTCTTTTTTTATGTCCGTAATATTTCACAGCATCCGGTTTGTGCCGGATAGGAGGACAGGACTTGTTGACATCACAATCCCGATAAACAAAGTCAAAAAACAAAAGAGCTTTGAAGATACTGTTGCGTAAAGACGTTTTCTAAATGTGCGCTCTACATCACGAACAGGGTCACGCTGTATCCTCCAGAGCAGGTCAGCATGTAGAACATGAGGCTTCTCAAGTCCACCAGCAGCTCAGGATGGACGCGTCACAGAGAGGTGATCCTGGGACACACAACCCAGGACGTGTGGGAACAGTGATGTTTGGGGAAATGCAACGGTAAAAAGGAAAACAGATTTTGTATTTATTTTGTGAGGATTCAGGGCTGCAAAGCCTCTGCTCTGCAACGACCAATTAAAAATACAAGATAAGGTTCAAGAGGCTGATCGAGTCGTTACAATTACAAGCTGCTCGACTTCATTTTGATGTGGTTCAAAGGAAACCAGCCTGCAAGCCGACAGGATGAAGGAAACCTGTTTCACATCACACATCAGAGAAGAGTTTACATGGTTCATACATGTACCTTCATAGAAACAGCTCCAGCTACATTATTATCATTATTGTCAATTTAATATCGATGATTTCTAATCAACCGATGAACCGTTGAGTCTGTCAAATGTGAGACAAGAGTGAGAAATTCACTCTTCAAATGTCTTGTTTTGTCTGATAAACACAAAAACATTATATTCATAGTCACAGCAAAGTGAGAAAAAAGAGCAAATCTTGAAATGTGAGAAGATATGAACTGCATGTTTGCTCAATAAATGACTTGAATGATGAATTGATTCCACAACGTTCTGTTGAGCCAGTGATGGATTCATCAGCTGCCCACTGATCAACGTGAAATCTAT
Source organism: Melanostigma gelatinosum (assembly GCF_949748355.1). NCBI lineage: Eukaryota > Metazoa > Chordata > Actinopteri > Perciformes > Zoarcidae > Melanostigma > Melanostigma gelatinosum. The sequence continues at coordinate 23,292,406 of NC_136649.1, read as the reverse complement.
TAGAATATGTCACAGAATCGGAAGAGTCAGTTAGAGAAACACAGCTGAAACCGCAGTGTCGGCACAATAACAGCAATGAGTTGTCTTTATAGATCTAACGGTGAATGTGCTGATCTGCTCCACATCTTGGTGTGTTTCTTGGGGTGCGTTTGGAGTTCAGATAAGTTACCTCTCTTCTAAACCATCGTTGAGAATCTTGTGTTTTAGTCACCGTATCGGTGACCACTGTGCTGAAAATATAACTTATTTTACTTCCTAAACATGTGAACGTGAGGCTGCAAAGCATGGAAGAGCATGACGTTCTCACGACGTTCTCACGATGCCACATTTGACTGTTTGTTGGACTTAAAGCCGCTTGTTTGCGTGTCTTGGCAGCAGCCCGTCAGTCCCTCCATCCACACACAACCAGCTCTGCTGTGTTCCTCACACATCACGTCAGAACACGCGACGTGTTCCTCACACGTCACGTCAGAACACGCAACGTGTTCCTCACACATCACGTCAGAACACGCAACGTGTTCCTCACACATCACGTCAGAACACGTGACGTGTTCCTCACACATCACGTCAGAACACGCGCCGTGTTCCTCACACATCACGTCAGAACACGTGACGTGTTCCTCACACATCACGTCAGAACACGTGCCGTGTTCCTCACACGTCACGTCAGAACACGTGACGTGTTCCTCACACGTCACGTCAGAACACGTGACGTGTTCCTCACACGTCACGTCAGAACACGTCACGTGTTCCTCACACGTCACGTCAGAACACGTCACGTGTTCCTCACACGTCACGTCAGAACACGTCACGTGTTCCTCACACGTCACGTCAGAACACGTGATGTGTTCCTCACACATCACGTCAGAACACGTCACGTGTTCCTCACACGTGACGTGTTCCTCACACGTGACGTGTTCCTCACACGTGACGTGTTCCTCACACGTGACGTGTTCCTCACACATCACGTCAGAACACGTGACGTGTTCCTCACACATCACGTCAGAACACGTGATGTGTTCCTCACACATCACGTCAGAACACGTGATGTGTTCCTCACACATCACGTCAGAACACGTGACGTGTTCCTCACACGTGACGTGTTCCTCACACGTGACGTGTTCCTCACACATCACGTCAGAACACGTGACGTGTTCCTCACACATCACGTCAGAACACGTGACGTGTTCCTCACACATCACGTCAGAACACGTGACGTGTTCCTCACACATCACGTCAGAACACGTGACGTGTTCCTCACACATCACGTCAGAACACGTGACGTGTTCCTCACACATCACGTCAGAACACGTGATGTGTTCCTCACACATCACGTCAGAACACGTGTCGAGAGAAAACCTGCACAGATGTCAACACGACAGAGGAACATGTGTGACTCCGCTGTGAAAGGCGTGACCAACAGCGCAACATGTTTGATTTGCACGTTCTGTCACCAGAGAGGAGCATTTTATTCAGCTCTGAGACGAGTACAGTAAGAGTACAGTAAGAGCACGGTAAGAGTCCGGTAAGAGCACGGTATGAGTACGGTAAGAGCACGGTAAGTGTACGGTAAGAGCACGGTAAGAGCACAGTAAGCGTACGGTAAGAGCACGGTAAGCGTACGGTAAGAGCACGGTAAGCGCACGGTAAGAGCACGGTAAGAGCACGGTAAGCGTACGGTAAGAGCACGGTAAGCGCACGGTAAGAGCACGGTAAGAGCACAGTAAGCGTACGGTAAGAGCACGGTAAGCGTACGGTAAGAGCACGGTAAGCGCACGGTAAGAGCACGGTAAGAGCACGGTAAGCGCACGGTAAGAGTACGGTAAGAGCACGGTAAGTGTACGGTAAGAGCACGGTAAGAGCACGGTAAGAGCACGGTAAGAGCACGGTAAGTGCACGGTAAGAGCACGGTAAGCGTACGGTAAGAGCACGGTAAGAGCACGGTAAGTGCACGGTAAGAGCACGGTAAGAGCACGGTAAGCGTACGGTAAGAGCACGGTAAGCGCACGGTAAGAGCACGGTAAGCGCACGGTAAGAGCACGGTAAGAGCACGGTAAGCGTACGGTAAGAGCACGGTAAGAGCACGGTAAGTGCACGGTAAGAGCACGGTAAGAGCACGGTAAGCGTACGGTAAGAGCACGGTAAGCGCACGGTAAGAGCACGGTAAGAGTACAGTCAGAGCACAGTAAGAGTACAGTCAGAGCACAGTAAGAGTACAGTAAGAGTACAGTCAGAGTACAGTCAGAGTACAGTCAGAGTACAGTCAGAGTACAGTCAGAGTACAGTAAGAGCACAGTCAGAGTACAGTCAGAGTACAGTAAGAGTACAGTCAGAGTACAGTCAGAGTACAGTCAGAGTTTGCAGGTTGTCCTGCAGCACTTCAACGAAACACTAAATGATGCAACAGTCGGGAAATATTAGCCTAACTGTGCAAAGCAGTTGAAACTACATCATGGAGGCTGTTTCTTGATGAGTCTTGTTTCCACTCCTGCCTAATTTCCCTCTTTAGCAAATTGGCCCTCTGGTGCAGTTTGTGTCCCATTTAATTCAAGGAGAATATCTCTCTCCATCTATCTCTCCATCTCTCTGCACGCACGCGCGCGCGCGCACACACACACTGCACTTTAACTCTGTAGACAGCTATGACTTGCATGCCATCATGCATGACAAGTAGCTTCAGTAGTTTGCATCATGAAATCATTTTTTGGAGTTGTGCAAAATAAAAACACAGTTCTCGAATGTCACGACAGTTGACCCGCGTGTGAGAACACGCGAGCAAGAAGTTAAAGGCATCTTCTTACCTGCAGTGAGTCGACTGACTGACCCCCCCCCGTCGCCTCTCCGTCGTCCTGCACAGTTTCCAGAACGTCCATTTTCTCTCACCAGCTTTTCTTACTTGTTTCACAGGAAACGAGTAAAAAACGAGGCGTCTGTTTCGTCCGGTGGCTGCATGAAAAGATCCAACAAAGAAAGTCACGACAGGTCATCGTCAGGTGTTGCTGACAGCACGCGCCCGCCGAGTGCCTGAACCAGTGACCCCGCCCACCGCACCCTCACAGGCACGAGACCGGTCATTGAACGTGACACCTGCCCGCAGCTGTGCTGCAGTGAAGGTTCAACCCGCTCACAACAAACACGTGCTCTCAATCACTTCTGCTGCATGGAGCAACAAGGAACCCAGAAAGGAACCCAGAAAGGAACCCAGAGGTCACCTTCATGTCACTTGAATGCATCGATGTCAAAGAATTCATGAAAAGAAAGGTGTTCAGTTGCTGCTGATGCTTTTTAGATGTTAGGAAAGCAGACCCTGAAATAATCTGATTTTAGTCACTTTGCGTCCCTTGTGACTGTTCTCCGTCTCCTTCTGGTCCTTTCGTGTCTCTTTGTAGTCGTGTTGCGTTTCTTTTGTGTGTTTCTGGTCATTTTGTAGTTGTTTGTAGTCGTTTGGTTGTTTGTAGCAGTCGAGTGTCTTTAATTGTCACTTAGTCTTCGTTTGTAGTCGTGTTCTGTGTGTTTCTGGTCATTTTGTCGTTGTTTGTAGTCGTGTGGTTGTTTGTAGCAGTCGAGTGTCTTTAATTGTCACTTAGTCTTCGTTTGTAGTCGTGTTCTGTGTGTTTCTGGTCATTTTGTGTTCGTTGTCTTTGTTTTATGGCTCTTTGAGGTCATTTTGGGTCGTTTGTTGTCATCTTCTTGTGTCTCTTTTTTTGTAGTTTTTTGTCTATTTTAAGATGATTTGCATCTTTGTTGCTGTGGTTAAAATTGTGATGATGTAAAGTTGTGGCTATAAAATACTGATGATGTTCTATGAGAAATACACCACAACTATTTCCCAATAATCCAGAATGGATATACAATAAGAGGTATTTGTACAGTACAGTAGCTTGTTACCAGCATTGATTGGTTTTTTGACACAATGCATTAAAATGACAATATACAAGCAACCGATTGTAACCGAGGCCATGTGTCCATGTGCTGTTCTGAAGCTGCTGGAAGAGGAGGCTGAGGCGGTGGCAGGTAGCTGGATACTCACGGCTCTTTCATTGCTCAGGTACAGATGCAGGTACAAAGGTGTATCCCAGAGATCTGATCACGCTGTATTCGTATCTGTAGGTGTGAGTCAGCCCTTTGATCACAACAGTCACACTGCACACTGCAACCCCCCCCCCCCCCCCTTACAGTTTGCTATGAAAACTAAAAGCCAAGTTAGAAATCTGTTCAGAATGTAGCTGCAGCATCAACAACACAGCACGAGCACGGTAATGACTGAAGCACCTTTCTATGGTCTCATGTTCAGAGGAACTCATTCACGCCTTCATCTCCAGCAGCGTGCAACGCGCAACACGTTCTGACTGCAGCAGCTGCAACGAGAAACCAAGACAGCGAGGACATTACGCTCCCCGGTAGTTACAGAATAGAGCTTTTTAACGTGGCTGCTAGTTTATACATCACATAACAGCCGAAGGCCAAAATATGTTTTATGTTTGAAGAATAGAAACCCACTTCATCCCTCAGATCTCAAGGAAGCAGATTTTGTGCCTCCAGTCAGAAGTAAACATGGTGAAGATGGATACGCTGCACACACACACACACACACACACACACACACACACACACACACACACACACACACACACACACACACACACACACACACACACACACACACACACACACACACCTCATGATACGCTCCACATTTAGCCCTTTTCAAGTCTAAATGTCATCTTATTGGCCCATGCTTTGATACATTTCCTCCGATGCACCTTTATTTAATTGATTGTTGTTAAACGTGTTCTTTCCTGTTAAATGCTACAGTTGACTTGTTTACGTCCAGATTGCGATTCAAATCAGCTTGAAACTAAAATGATTGAGTGAGAATGTAACTCAGGTCCACTGACTCTGTCTGGATGTTCAACATCTTCAGTTCAACATCATCGTGTCACTGGTTCTTCAGAGGCTGAAGAAGAAGAACTCCAGAAAAACAGTAAGAGGACCTTGAGAGTTAAAGAACAGCGATGAGTAGTGTACACTGGTCTCCAAAGAATAAGAATAAAACATTTACATGTACAGAATAACTGCAGTCATCTCTGATGCCAGGAGGAATGCGTTGGCTGTTATTTAGTGCTCATGTGTGTCGATTGATGTCTGATGTCTGATGTTACATGGTGGAAGGTCGCTGAATACAGTGGACTGACTTCTAAACTCACAAACTCCAGAAGGAAGTGAAATACATATTTTCTCACTAAAATAAATTCACTAAAGCCTGGCAGCAGATACATCTTCCTTTTTCTTTCAGCCTGCAGTGATTTCTCCGGCATATCAACGCTTCACATCTCCCCCTTCGTGTGTTTCACCTCTCTGAGTTGGAGAGAACCCCCCCCCCCCACTCTAATAAGCCGGAGTGAGATTCCTCGGCTGACAGCTGTTCCAGTTGGCGTTCTTACTCCTCGTTTCACAGTCAGCTGATCAGGACCCAGCGTCGAGGGACGGACATCAACGCTGTTCTGTAACACCGTGATCAACCAACAAGTTCTCCTTCCGTCTCTTCATTCTTTGTTCTGATCAATTTGACAAAAGCTGGATCCACATTTCCTTTCTCTGGTATTTATGCACGAGCGTGTCAGAAGTTCACAGCACCAGTGAACCTGGTACTTGTATTTCACTTGAATATTTCCATTTTGTGCCAATTTATACCATTACTCCACTACATCTCAGAGGGAAATACTTTACTTACGCTGTCAATTGTTTCCAGGTTTTCACAAGATACTACTGTAATATTACAACATCACCTTACTGTCAACGTGAGGTGGAAAATAATCTTTTTAACCTCCCGGTGAGAAATAATGGAGATGAGAAAACTCTGAAAATACAAAAACATATTTAATGAACAGACGCTTCAATAAGAAGCTGAGCGGATAGAGCTCTTTCCCCACAGATGGTTCGGTGGTGGAACCACAATGAACAGACAGAACAGAGTATATATGCGCGACATCTCGTATCCTCTCCCTTCTCCATCCACTTCCTGTCCAGTGGAAACCACGTCTCTCCAGATGTGTTGTGACAAACTGAAAGATGCTAAAAAAGCAAAATATTTAAAACCAGAATCCAGAAACACCATATACAATAGTAAAGTACATTAAACTGCTGAATAAATACTTGAAATACATTTTGCTGATACTTTTACTTCAGTAAAGTTTTGAATGCAGGACTTTCAGTACTTCCACAGTGTGGTACGAGTACTTTTACTGAAGTAAAGGATCCGATACTTCTTCCACTGGCTGCTCCAGAGTAGCCTATGACGGTCTTTTCAGGTTTAAATGTTGTTTTGTAGTTTTAACACGTTGTTCCTTCTTCATGAACGCGGTCTGTGTTTGGAACTGTAGATGTCAGCATTTCATGTTTTGAGACTGAGCTGTGTGCAACCATGAAGACCTCCTCATGATCTGATGATCAGCTTACATCAGACGGGTGCCTCGCAGAATGCTGCTGAGATGAATCAATGGTGTATTTCTGCGTGCGTGTTAGAAACGGGGGTGACTGAGGGTCTGATGTTGACCTCCATGAACCCTTCGTCTGGCTCGGACCCCTCCGTCACGTGCCAACCTCCCCACCCGGCCACACACACACACATTCACACTCGCGCTCAGATATTAGCAAATGCACGTACGGAGCACATAAACACGCACACACACACGCACACACACACTCCTCAGTTGGGGCTGACTCTATTGGCTGGTCTTAACTGCTGGGTGGTATTTTTAGGCCTGTTATTCTGGGCCGGTGCTGGCAGGCCACTGGGGGAGTATATAAGTCTTCCCTGTAACCGGGGACCACTGAGAGCACACAGTGGAAACATCTCCGCCCGACACTCCAGCAAACATCCAGCAGCCATTTGAAATCCTCTCAGGGTGAGTCAAATACTCGCAGACTTTTAGAGATGGAGCGGCACTCAAACCTACCTGGACTGGGTTCACGCCTTTCTTTTTATGTGTAAATCGAACATGAACAGAGTCATCGTGGTACTGAACTGCTGTATGCTGTTTTTTGGGGGGTGGGGGATGAGTGAGTGTATTTTAGCATTGTGATCGGATTAACTCCAACACGAGTGGTAGTGGTAGCTCCCGCACGATATCCTGCGGGAGCTCTGCCTTAGTACTCCAGGAAGGTGAGAGGTCAGGGTCTGCGTAGTGCCACGGAGCCGATAGGGCCGAGTGGCCGAGTGGTCCCGCTGGGCCACACTTGAGCCTTGGCAGAGACTTCGGCCCGAGGCCTCAGGTTGAAGGACGCTCAGTGTCTCCGCTGTGCCGACCTGCCTGAAGAGCTCCAGTCAACGTTCACCAGCGTGTTCACGCATGCTGCTGGTTTTTAGGACGCGGCCGTCGATCTGCAGGTTCTTCACAGACAGGAAGTGATAAGGTCACACTCGTCTGGTGAGGGCTTGGACTTTCTCTGCGCTGCTCGCTGTGACAGTGACTAATGATTCCAACCTTTGCCTTCATTTATGGTCATGAATAGACATGCTATAATTGCCAATTCATCACTGTCTTACACAGAATGTACGATATAGAAGATACTTCCTGCATCACTCAGTGCAGAATGTATCTCCATCACAGCCGCCATGTGTTTGATTGTAAGCTGTTGAAAAGGCCCTGAAGCTCTGCTCAGATATTTAATGATGAGTATTAGTGATGAGAAACTGTCTTCTGTCTTGTTTGAATAGTATCTACCTTCTCTTTGGTTAGGAGGCCATGCTTCCAGCATAATGTCAGCTAAAGTTGCAATTCAGAAGTTCTCCTTCCCCTTCTCCTGTGCTGCACGCCTTTCTCAGCAAGATGAGGTGACCCAGGAGGGACGCGTTCAGGTGAAGCTCCATGACCTGCAGGAGAAGCGGGTCTTAAGCGAAGCGAGCCCTGTCGCTGTGACAGGAGCTCCGGCACAGAATGAGAAGCAGGCCCAGAAGAGTCCAAAGCCTCCTCCTGGGGGGGACAGGCCGGCTGCCCGGGTCCTGGTCTGCACCAACGCCTGCCAGAGCGCCGTGATCTCCAGGCTGACCGTCGAGGGTGAAGATCAGCGCCCCGTGGCGAAGAGGCAGCTGTCGTCCGAGAGCGCGGCCAGGACCATCACCGTGGTGAAGAAGAGCGCCGTGAGGAAGGAGGCGGAGGAGCACAGGTACCTGAAGCCCAAAGCACACCTGGGACAGAGGGCGCCCCCTCCGGCGGCGGGAAAGAGGCGGCGGCGAAAGGACCTGTTCACCAACTCGGAGGTCTTCAACAGGGTCGACTCTCACGTCATCAGGGCCGGAGCAGAGGTGAGCACGCACACAGAACATCCTGGTGCAACACAGCACAGGAAGTACCAACACGGCCACTTCTTATTGACAACAACAGAAGCTTTAACCGAAACAGAGAGCAACACAAGTGCACGCTTCACATGTTAAGCTGCTCAGAACATCACGGTCAGCTCATCCTTCCATCAGACGAAACACCCACAGCGGGCTGAGAGTCCGGGTCTGTGTGCTGCGGAGCTCTGCAGGAGCAGCATTGAGGAAATGATGACGTCGACTCAGCTGCTGCAATAAAAGCAGAACGGACACGTCGGCTCTCAGGCAGCACATCGTTGAGCAGAGACCGGTCACCTTTGTTCACAACACTGGATGACACGGAGAGATGGCAAACAGGATGCTGCTGCAAGAGCAACGAAAACAAGAGCGACTGGTTTACATGCAGACATACAGACCGCATCTTTAGACAGCTGTGTGATCAACACTTAAGGACGAGTCAACCTATAGAAACACCTTTGACCCCCCCTCCTGTGCCCCCTCCTCTCCAACTCTCTCCACTCTCTACATGGAACCCTTGGCACAAGCAATAAGAGAAAGCTGCGATATAAAAGGAATTCTGATCAAAAATAAGGAACATAAGATAGCGTTATACGCTGATGATGTATTACTGTACATCCGTGACCCAGATATCTTCCCAACCTTTTGGAACTCCTTGATAAATTCGGTACATATTCAGGATACAAATTAAATATGCAAAAAACTCAAATATTACCATTTAATTACAATCCTTCACCTTTTATAAAGCAAAAGATCCCCATTAACTGGTCACAAAAAGCAATTAAATACCTCGGAATTTGGTTAACTCACTGTACTAGTGATCTGTGTAAAAAAACTACGAAATTGTAAACAAAAAAATGAAAGAAGATCTGAGTAATTGGTCAGCTATTGAACCTCAGTGTGAGAATTGATATTATAAAGATGTCCATTTTACCGAGACTACTGTATTTATTTATGTCACTGCCAGTTAAAATCCCAGCCAGACATTCCAGGACTGACAGACAGATGGACAGACGGAAGGAAAGCAAGAGTTAAATACAGCACGTCAAGCATCAGTGAGGAGGGAGGTGGTATGTCTCTCCGAACCTTAGAGAGTATTTCCATTCAGCCCAATTGAAAATAATAGTTCTTTGGTGTGATAAAGGTTACGAGGCTCAGTGGAAGGAGATGGGAAATGAATGCAAAGGTATTCCAGTACAAGCAATGATCGCAGACCACAAATGAATGTTAACTCATCGCGCCCATCTGAACCCCATTGTCTCGTTCACCCTGCACACCTGGCTGACGTTGTACAGCAACTCAATCTGTGGAGCCAGTTAAGAAAACTTAGATGGCTTCATACGACACAGAATTTACACCAAATAGTACAGATTCTAGATTCAGGTATTACTGCTTTCTGTACAATAGTTTTATTTCTTACTTGTTTAGGATCTGTTTCTGTTTTTGTTTGCAAAAAAAAAAAAAAAAACCTTAATAAAAATATTGAAGTATAAAAAAAAAGAAACACCTTTGATCTGACCGTGACTATCTCTTGTGTGTGTGTGTGTGTGTGTGTGTTGCAGCTGAAGGGTAAGTGTGTGTATGATGTGAAGACGATCGTGCAGAGCATCACACGAGGAGCCAGGAATGAGCTGGAGAGCCTTCGCTGCATCTGGGTCTGGCTGTGCCACAACATCGGTGCGTATTCTGCTGCGCTACGCTCACTAGCATGTAGATGCTGCAGCTCTGTGATACTTCACAGGCCTTTGCTGTTTTTCCTTTGTTTTGTAGTCAAATTGATCTTTTATGTGATGGACCTGCACAAAATAGTCGCGTTGTTGAAGTGAAATAATATTTGACTCATCATGTGATTTGATGTGTTTTTATTCTACCTCACCAATTCTCCCCATTTGGTGTCGGTCGATTACATCAAATCCAAATAAAAGTCCATTTTAATTCCAGTTTGTAATGCAAGAAAACAGGGAAAACAGCAGCAAGGGGGACTATACGCACAGTGCTGGATGTTTTGGGATAAAAGGAATGCTGTCTTCATAGAGTACGATGTGAGCGGCTACCTCGGCCGCTCAGAGAGGCTGTGCTCCCCGGAGGAGGTGATAGCCGCCGGGCGGGGCGTGTGCTGTGGCTACTCCAGCCTGTGTACAGAGATGTGCAGGTAAACACATCTCACGTCTCAGACTAAACCGTTATTCATTGGGATGTTCAAGAGATGTTGAAAGAATAAGAATGCAAGAAGAGCTTCCTGTGTAAAGTGAAAACATGTCACAAAATATGACTCATGTTGCAGCACATTCTCCTCTTTGAGTTCTTCTGAGTTCAGCAGCTCATTCTCTTCAGTCTTGTGTCTTCTGAGTTGCAGACACAGTTCATAGATAATGTGCTTTTATTAAAGACCTACAGCACAAACATAACCTCGGACGTGCGCTTCAGCACACCGGATAACAAACAAGAAGCGATGCACAGAAGAAGCAGTGAGCGCTCGGTGTGCTTTGTGTTTACAGAGAGGTGGGCATTGAGTGCCAAGAGGTGGCGGGCCACAGTAAGGGCATCGGGTACCTTCAGGGCCAGAGCCTGAAGAACGTGAACTCAGACCACCTGTGGAACTCTGTGCTTCTGGGGGGACAGTGGTTCCTATTGGACGCCTGCTGGGGAGCCGGACAGGTAGATGTGCAACACGAAAGCTTCATCAAAAGGTTTGCGAAGGTTTCCGTAAAGTTTGCCCTTTGGCTTATCGTCACACACACGAAACCAGCAGCGAGCTGAGTCTCAAACCAGTCTGCCGTCGCCATCTGTTGCCTCCAAGGTTCGACGATTTCTATTTCCTGACGGACCCAGAGGAGTTCATAGAGTCGCACTTCCCCGATGAGGAGAAGTGGCAGCTCCTGGACGCGCCCATCCCCCTGGAGGAGTTCGAGAGGAGGGTCTTCAAGACCTCAGCCTTCTTCACCATTGGGCTCCGGCTGGTTCAGCCTCACCACTTCCACATCGTCACAGGTCCGTCCTCAGCTCACGGGCTGCAAACGTATCAATCCTCCCGTTCCGACGTCATCGTAGGCACTGGAAATCAAATGATATGCATGTTATGTCAGTATTTGCTTCTGTGAAATGGATTCAAGCTATTATGCCGCACCAGCTCTTAAAAACACATACTTCTGGTTTCCTTCTCAGATGATGGCGAGGCAAACGTGTCCCTGAGCTTCTCCAGGCCAGCGACCTTTACCTATGAGATCACACAGCACCAGGACCTTCTACACCGTGGAGCTCCAGAGCAGAAAGACTCCAGCAACTCCTCCTTCGGCCTGCTGACGGTTTCCCATCGGAGCATGAAGCTGCAGCTGCTGCCGCCCGCGAGCGGCGTGTACGACGTCAAGGTGTTTGCCGGGCCTTTAACGGCCACCACGTCTCTGACTTGGGTCTGCTCCTTCACGGTGGAGTGTCCGATCCCCAGGGCCATGGAGGAGATCCCAGAGAACCCCTTCTTGTCTTGGGGCCTGCAGCCCGTGGCCGGATCTCTGGGCATCGCGGGCAGCAGCCAGGGCAGCAAGGCCGCCGAGGCGGAAGAAGGCGTCTTCGAGTTGGCGTTGAAGACGTCCAGGCCTCTGATGGTGCTGTGTGAGCTGGTCCACCCGGGGCTGGAAGCTGCTGTGGCCAAGCGCTGCCTGGCTACGCAGATCCAACCGGATGCCCTGACCTGCCACGTCCTGTGCCCCCTGCGCGGCTTCTACCGGCTGTCGGTGTTCGTGCGAGACTACGAGAAGACAGAAGTCAAGTTCCAGAACGCTGGAAACTTCCTGTTGCACTGCAAAGGGAAGGTGGTCGGCCCGGATGAGCTCTACCCTCCTAACCTGAGCTCGGCGTGCGGGCCGGGGACCCGCACGCTCGAGGCGGGGCTTTCCAAATTCAGCCACACGACAGCGCTGGTGAGCACCCAGCAGGGCAAGTGTAACGTCACCTTCCACAACCAGCGGGAGCTCGAGCTCCACACGGTGCTCAGCAGAGAGGAGAACAAACCGGCAGCCGTCCCGCTGTCACGGCAGCTCTTCTGCACCTACACGGACAGCAAGGTGACGGTGAGCGTCAGCCTGCCCGACGCCGGCGTGTATCGGCTGGGCCTGTACGCCAAAATCACCCCCGGTGGAGATTTCAGCCCCATGTGTGACTTTGTTCTGAGAAACAGCTGCGATCAGCCGGGGCCTCCGTTCCCCGCCGTCTACTCCGCCTGGAGGAAAGGTTGCGTGCTCTTTGAGCCCCGCGTGGGCCTGCTGGAGCCGCTGGCGTGGGTCCGCTTCAGGGCGAGGGTCCCCGGGGCCCACAGGGTGAGCGTGATGGGAGAGACGCAGACTGATCTGAAACTGAATAAGAGCAGAGTGTGGGAGGGCGAGGTCTTCAGTGGAAACGGCCTCGAACCTCTGAAGCTGGCCGCCGCCTCGGGAGACTCCGCTGACATGGCTGTTTTATTGACCTTTGACATCAAGCAGCTGGAGGGAGAAGTGTGATGCTGCGTAACAAAGTTATTGATACGGACTTCTGTAAATCACATCCACAATCATTCAGGTTTAACTGCATCAACACAGAGGTCACAGCGAGGTGGAAGGAAACCGAATTTAAATCTGCTCCTGTGAACGTGTCAGTTTGTAGCAATGAAGTGATGAAGATGCAACACCAGACTCACCTGCCAATCCTTTGGGATTCGTTTGAAAGCTATTATTTGATCCAGTGGTGCTCAGCAGTGATGTCATACCGATAAAGAGTGCATTTGTGCATTATGATGATGTTTTAAGAAATAAACCTGCATTATGAAATGATAGTTGTCAAAAAAGCGTGCAATAAAAATACGCTGTGAAAACAACGTCTACAAACTGGAGTCTTTTTTTCACACTGCAGTTTTTAATTTCCACAATTGCAGTTTTACTGGTGGAATGGAGGCCTGTCAATGATGTTACAACATTTGTTTTAATTCTAATTAAAGGTTAAGGTGCCGAAACATAATAATAAAAATACACAAGTACTATCAACGCAAAACTGCTTGTATCCAGACCGAGGTTTTAATCGTTTTGAATCTTGAATGAGTTTTTATTTTTATTTCAGTGTGCTTATAGTTCTGAGGTTAGCTTCAGTTGGTCTGACGTGTTTTGGTTTTGTTTGGGCAGGCAGAATGTCTCTCCATAAGAATATATTAAAGTTTACATCAACATACAGAACGCATGGGGAGGACTCTCGTGTCCAATGTTTCATCCTCATAGTGTCTGACCGCCATCCGTTGTAATATTGACTTGAACTTTGACCGTATTCTTGCGTTTTCCTTTTTTTGGTGAGATATATTTCAGCTAAAAAACTAAAACTAAAATTGATTTACGTTCATTTTATTTACCAGTTTAGTTTTTATTAAAGGACGTAGTTTTTACTATAATAACCCCGATTTGGACACAGCTTAAAAAAACTAATTAATATTCAATGACTATTTTAAAAACGAAAGGTTTTCACTCCGTTAGTTTGTTAAACACAGCGAGCGTCTGACAGCAGCAGTATGCGTACCTGCATGAGGGTTGCTCTCTGCAGTTGAACTGTATTTACACAGAGCTGGTTCTGTTACTCAGCCGATCCTCACTGATGTTAATGGGGTAGACAAAATAATAGAAACACTGGTTCAAACTCGACGTCCCATTCAGCTGGACAGAAGTCAAACCCAGAGGCCAGTTGTTGTTGTTGGGCTGAAGGCCGGCGGCGCCTTCCTCTCCATCGCACCAAAGCATGCAACACATGAGCTCATCTGAGAACATCACAATCCCACTTAATGAAAGTGATCAACTGTAACACGCAGTACAGTGCACTATTGTTACAGTGACCCCCAAACCCACCCTGCAGGATTTGGCAGACGCCAGCGAGAGTGATGAGTGTTTACATGCGGCTGTCATAGTAGCCCGCAAATAGCCTGAGTAAAAATACAACGGCGGGGCGGCGGGGGGGCTAATGGTGGGAGCGACATGGTGAGAGTGTGTCAAGTGTATCTGGGGGGGTCTTGCCTTGAGTCGCTGGGGAGAAACTGGCAGCAGGAGAGAGGCGAGGAAACGCTGATGTCAGAGGTGAGACATGTGGAGGACTGTATCTGCCTGGCAACAATACAAGGACACACACACACACAGAGACACACACGCACACATGCACACAGGGACACACACACACACAGGGACACACACACACACACACACACACACACACAGAGACACACATGCACACAGGGACACACACACACACAGGGACACACACACAGAGACGCACGCACGCGCACACACACACACACACACACACACACGGACACACACACACACAGGGACACACACACACACAGGGACACACACACACACACACACACACACACAGGGACACACACACACACACACACACACACACTCTGCAGACAGTACTCCTGTTTAGTCTGTTGGTGCTGATACAGGTTCGGATGCAGAGTGACAAATGTGTGGCTGCTGACATCTGAGAGCACAACAGTTATCACACAAATCTTTCATGAAGTGAGAAAAGAACAAACAATGATCAACCATATCAATATTTAATGGGATACGTGGTGCAATAGAAACAGTTTGATTATAAAAGCATCAGTCACAGGATAAAAACAGAAGTTACAGTAGTTTTGGTGCAAATGCAATTCAGTTTCTGTGAACACCCTCAAAAGTAAATGTGGAAGTCAGTTTGGCACTTCTGAAGTGAGTTATGTTTTCCATTGGACGGCCTGTCGATAGAGGAGAAGGAATGAGCCCTTTGCTTTTCCCCCAGATCTAATTCTGTCATCCCGACATGAGTCGCTACGTTACTCGACACAGAGAACAACCTGCGCTTGGTTTTCTGTACACGACTGCGCGGCCGGCCGGTACGTAGCTGCAGACAGAAGATATTAACCACAATTTCACCCGCATCTTCTGCTGTCACACTCGACTTTCATTGAGGCAAATATGTAACCTCAGGAAAGGAAATAACAAGAACAGCTGAGGTGATTCCCTTTGAACCTCGATAGGACAGAACAGCCCAAACAATTAGTACCAGCCGAGGAATGTTTGGGACGGTTCAACATTATTTCCAAGCCGCCCTCTCCAATAAGCACAAAACACCTGAAACATATCCACTTCTCCACACAGTTGGTCCTTTTGAACACCGGAGCCAATCTTCAAAACTACAAAAGAACAACCCCCCCCCGATATAAAACCAATTCACACCAAACTTTGTTTTTGTCCGATAACTTCAGCGACAGAGTGGCTCCACACACGGGATGAAGACAGCAGGGTGCTCAGTGAGCTGCGTAGCGGTCACACTGAGAGGCTTGTGGGGGGCTCTTTGCCCCCCCCCATGTGCAATATAAGTAGGGGGTCATTCAACAAACTCAATCCTCTTTTTGTTTTGTCTGATACCAACTAGGGCTGGGCATCAGAGACTGGTCTCTGTGTCCTCATTCATTAAGAGGCAGTTATTGCAGCGCAGCGTTAAATAGTCGTAAGTATACAGATGAAGGGTCCAAACGGAATGGCACCCAGCCCGTGTTCCAACATCTGTTTTGGTGAGTTTACCTGAGTCGCCCCGAGCCCCCCCCCCGTGTGACCTGCTCTACCCTCTGACTTATTAACAACACATTGCTCCAGAGACTCTCTGGATTCCTTTCAGCAGCACTGTTGAAGGACGGATCCTCTGAATGCTGTTCTCAGCCGGAGCCAAGGCACTGCTGGACCGGACCCGACGTCTCACGACCGATCACATTCTCTTCTGATCACTTTCTTTCTTTTGCGAGAGGAGACGTTTTGCTCGCATCTAGAATTCTCAATTCACAGTCTTACAAAAATACTATTTGTCGGTAATTCAAATTCCTTCGCAGATATGTAAAATAAATGTGATTATTTTCTCTTCCTTGTACCAGTCTGGTGAAAGGCAATTTTATTGGGAATATAGGCGGTATCATATTCACGTGACATCTCAACACATGCAGACGAGTGTAGCTGTGTAGCAGTAGTCGTGTGTATGTGTTAGTGGGCATCAACCCTCGGCTCTTTAAGGACTCCTTTGTCATCTCTTGGCCAAATATAGTTTCCTCTTCGCTGCTCTTTGACGTGTGGAGCAGGTTTGTGGAACCTTCTGTCTCCCAAACGTCAGCCGCGCAACTACTTCACTGTCAATCAAGGGAACTCTCTGCAGTGTTACAGAACGACAGCAATGCTGCTCACAACAGAGAGCAACCCTGACACGTTCAACAGAGCAGCCCGCCTTCTGTCAACAACGGATTAATGCTGCATATTATCGTGCTCCACTTAACCCCCCCCCCCCCCCGGGATCTCTTTGCTGCATCACGTTGTCATTTGTAAGCGTGGCATCTCACCTTGCAACAGAACCATTCCCTTGATGGTGTTTTGCGAGCTACAAGCAGTCAGAGATAGAAGAATCCAAGCTGTGAGAGACTGCTCATCTGGTTGCTAGGCGTTGTCCTTAAAGAGCTTTTGAGGGTACTGTAAGTACAATATATATATATGTATATATATATATATATATATATAAAAACACGAGGTACAATTGCACTTCTTTGATAGCGTAAAAGAGAAGGAGTGGAAGAGAGGAATGAGTAACTTTGGGTGGGCTCCTCTTCTCCATGTGAGCCCCTCATGCCGGGGCAACACGTGTTCGAGGCCATGTGCTGTTCTATGCATTCTATTCTTCTAGAAGACAGCGGCGCATCATAAGACGCTTGTTGGGATGAAAGCGGACTCTGCCGAGGGGACGGATGGGGCCAGCAGTGTGAGGCTGAGTTCAGATTGAGGATGATTTAAATACTCACAAGTCGTCCGGGAGAGAGAGAACTTGCTAACAATGTTATCACTCTTGTCTTTCGCCTGCCAGCTGACAACTACATTATTGATTCTTCTTACTGGCTGTTGACAGTCAGACATGTAAAACACGACATAGCCAGCGCTGTGAACGCAACACTAAGGTCACCACTGATCTAATAATATCACAGTTAAGAAGCTAAAGCAAGCGTTTCCCTCCACTGCTGAGGCCTGAGATTATGCTGTGAACAGGA
Source organism: Melanostigma gelatinosum (assembly GCF_949748355.1). NCBI lineage: Eukaryota > Metazoa > Chordata > Actinopteri > Perciformes > Zoarcidae > Melanostigma > Melanostigma gelatinosum. The sequence goes on along the minus strand of NC_136649.1, from coordinate 23,274,998 downwards.
ACTTCCTCTCTGAGTTCAGTCAACACAGGCTGCTTTGGTGTTTGGGGTAAAACTACAAAGGCCAATGCAACATATCGTACCGTTGTAGCAGCAGCAGCATGTGCACTAAAACGTTCCTTTGTCAGCATCAATTGACCCACAACTTGTTAATTAGTCTTCATGTTACACTGCTGACCCCATAATGAATGAAAGCCATCAAAGCTCCAGAGACTGCAGCAGGGCTCCTACACACTTCTTCTAAAGGCCGCTGATTTACCAGGCTTTTACTTTGAAACGCTTGTTTGCTGACAGATCACAGAGTGGTGAATGTGCAGCTGCACTAATGACGACGACGCAGGTTTTCCCAGGAAATGCCCCACAGCTCATCAAAGTGATTTAAAAGCTGCGTAGGAACCCTGACCAGAGGAAGACATGCAGAGGAAGACATGCAGAGGACATGAGTGTGACCACGAAGGCAGAGCGAGCTGCAGCACAACGACTCATTCAGACAGGACATGAAGCCACAAGGCCCAGACAAAGCAGGACACCGTCACTAAAGGCTCTACTCGCCTTCCCTCATGTTCCCTGTCCGACCCACAAGATCAAAACAAAACACGGGAATGTTGACACTTTGAACAAATGCAAGCATGAAGGAACAGTTCGACCAAAATGATGGAATGAGTGCTCCACAGCTGTCTGCAGTGAGCGTCTCTCTGTTAACGAGCAGCGTCATAGAGAACAGAACGGAGTGTTTACGCGTGTGTTGGACACGTGACCTCCGTGTTTCCATGTGGACTGGACGGCCTCAGCTTTGCTGCAAGGACTGAAGTCTGCTTTATTGCACTTTCATTCCATTCACTTTAGGAGTCTTAAAATAAAGCAGCGGGACGGCGTTTAGCTATGTGGTTAATGGCATCATTCATCAGTTGTCTGCAGCCAGCAGGCTGTCCAATGTTTACAGCTCCATGGCCAAGCGCTCCCTCTGCTGCAGCGTGGCACGCAGACAAGGGAACAGGTGGGCTGGGATTGGGTGACAACAGAGGAGGAGCGGTTCTTGAGAAAGCCCACCGGGGAGCCCACCACCATCTCACGGCTATCCATGCCTGTCCACAAATAGAGGCATTCATTTGCCAACTGTGATGAACAGTAACGCGCGGCCTGACGGGAGCGTGCGGTTGGAAACTCCCTTCGATTGTGAAAGTCTCATCGCTCGCAGGCGTAGCGGCGTAATGGCATGTTTAAGATGGAGTCTTGTGTTGCGTTATGTTTCAGATTCGTCTGCAGTTGTGAGCAGCTCTCATCTCTTGGCGAACACGTCTTCATTTGGATCAACGGAGGTGACCGCATCGATGCGTCAGTGATTTAATAAATATGATGCCTAACTGTGCAGTTAGTGGTGTTACTGTAGGAAACAAGGCAAACCGCCCCGCCCACTTCTTTGATGTGTGATTATTTAAGAGCTCATCTGCACTCAACATTTTACTGAAACAAAGTGACATCGTACGGCGATAATGAACGGACCTCCTGTGCTGTGCCCCCCCCCCCACTGGTTCCCTTCAGAGTTAAATAAGACAGATGGAGGCAGTGGACATACAGGTTCTATCAGGGATCAAACAGGTCAGGCTGGCCCTGCAGCTCCAGCTGACGGTTGAACAGCTCGACCTCTTTGTTGGCCTGGGCGAGGTACTCCTTAATGAACTCTTCCATGTCTGTGGTGACAGCGATGTAAGGGAGACAGCAGCACCATCACACAGACCAACAGACCTGCTTCGTAGTCACTGCTCTGTTTAGGGCCACATTAAATATAGACAGACATTTTTCTGTGACCTATCAAAGACGAAGCCTGATTCGTATGACTCACACACAGACAGCAGCTGATTGAAGTGTGCTGGTGTATTGTTTTGAACCTCTGGTATTCCAGGGTTGAGTGACAGATTAGAAGTGCTGCAGGTTCTACAGTAGACAGCGACCACCACGGAAAGGATACAGGGGTGGAGGTTCAGCTTTTCTCCAAAGATGTCCATATATTGGTGACCGTTGTAGAAGTAGCCTTGTGGTAGTGGGTCCAGGTGCCGGCTCATCTGAACACAAACACAGAATATCAAGTGAACAGTTCTGGGGACTCCCTGAGAGGAAGTGTTCGACAGCTCAACTTACTGATCATAGAACGATGAAAAGGTTGCTCTGGTCTGCAAACGCCTAAAGCTTTTGTCTGAAAGTAGTCCGACGCAGCCCAGGCTGTCTCTGAAGACATTAGCGACTGCACAGTGAGGCTTCTACAGTATCAGAGATCTCACAACCTCTTGCTGTGACATCTATTGGCAATAAACTTAACAGTCGCCTGTGGATAGTGTTATGTTTACACTCATTGCTTCACAGGGCATATGTCCATGCATGTCTAACAGATGTGTTGGATGCATTTCATTCCACATACTTGCAAGATTTTGGGAATATTTTTAAACTAGAAGTCCTCTTTTGCTGCTTGCTGAATTTCTTACAGCCACCAAGCAGGAAAGCAGCAGCGGGGAAGTGCACATGTGCAGATTAGTAATTCAATATACTGACAAACAAAGCAGGCGCCAGCTCATGAAAACATTGCTCTTTAATGTCGTTCTGTCCACACACAATTCTACCAGTAGTAATTATTAAATGACAATACATTACCTATAATTATAATAGATATAAACACACTCACATGGATGCTCTTGAGTTCTTGTGGTGAAAGGGTGTTTTTAGTCTTCTTAGGTTTCTTCTTCTGTCTCTGTAAACACCAAAGGGATGTGATGACACGATGTATTCGACTTTATGTTAAATCTCAGGGTGTTTGCCATCCAAAACATCAACGCTATTTAAATGGCTACCTGCTTGGCACACAGCCTGAGCAGGTCCTTCAGTCCATCGTCAGTGAGGCCGACACCATCAAAGATCAGGCAGCAGGACGCGCTGGTCTCTTCGGGGCCCGGGGTCACGCTGAGGCTCCCGCTCAGTGTGTTGTAGCTCACCTCCATCAGCTGGTCTGAGTCTGGAGGTTCCAGAGATGAAGGAGCACATACACTTCACACCGTGTGTAACACCTGCTACAGCATGCTGTCGCTGAGGCGTTAATGTTTGAACATCTACACTCTGCTCCCCAAATCACTCACAACTCACGTGTGTGGGAGAAAAGAAACAAGATGTCAAATACTTGCCAATGCAAAACAAGTGTAGAAGGTGCAACAGCTACATACAAAAGATGAAATAAAGTAAAATCACTAAATGTAAAGTGATGCCCTAAGGACAGTGACACCGAGGAGATGTGAGTATTAGGATCAGGATGGTACAGTCTCTACACATATCTCCTCACAGGCACCTGCACTCTCTCCTCATGCAACAACTCTACACAGGTGTGCAGATGAAAACAAAGAGTGGGAAACTATACGGAGGAAACCAAACTATGAGCTGAAGTCTAAGCACCAGACAACAAGCGAGCAGCATTCCTACCGTCTGGAGCTTCTGGACTGCCTTGAGGGCAACCTTTCCTCTAATAATCACAGGTCACATATTTACCGAGGAAAGAAGTCACATTTGTTTAGTAATGCTGAACAAAAACAAGTTCTCTGGAATTCAAACTACGATCTGAAAGTTTCAAAAGTCAGCAAAAGTGTCAATGTATTTTTGAAGACTGAATAGAATGAAGAGAAGTTATTCCTACCAGAAAACCGGACTTTCCCCCAAAGGTTGTACACGTTTCCTCTGAAGGGGCTTGTCCTTAGTGATGACTTGAGCGCTACAGGAAAGTGATGAGAGTTTCAGCAGTTAGAACTGCGTTTTAAAACATTCATTTTAATGATCAGCTTCCTGGAAGGCACAATTGAGCAGCAAGTGCATCCTCTGGGAACACAGAATGTTTCGCAGCAACAGCTCAATTACTTTGAGACTCCAGTTGTCTCCATATTTGGAGGGAAAGGCGGCTTATATAATCATCATCAAACCCTGCCAGCTCATATCTGGAACTTCTGTCACGTATAAGAGTCAAAAGAAGGAAGGGGGGGGGGAGAACTCTCCGTCTCACCTTTACAGCGGGTGACAAATAGAGGCCTCTCGAGGGGCCGGCTGAAAGCCACGCGCTGCTGGGTGAGGACCAGAGACCCACGACCGGAGAAGAAGCGCCCTTTGCACCTGGAACACATTGCGCATTACACAAATGGTGAGAACGTTAAGCGCAGCGCAAGCCAAATGTTTGTGCTACAGTTTGTCTTTGGCTGGAAAGTTGTTTACTCTACCAGCTGCCACATGAAAGAGGCCAGTGCTTGTGATTCGCTGGTAAAACTGTGGAAGAGGACGATGAATCTGTAAAAGTCGAGACCAGCAGCTTGTTACAGGCACCAGGAGGCAGCTGCTGATAGAACACAAGATGCCCTGAGGGGCTTTACAGCAATCAGCCGATACCCCCACCACTGCAGCCGAGTGGCAATTCAACTGCAGGGAGGGAGGCGAGGTAGGCGGAGGAACACCGAGGCAGGAATCAACGGCAATGTGTGGCTCAGGGAGGACACGGGAGGACACGCGGGGTCAACACCAGTCGAGTGGTGCATCGGGTGAGGCTCTTACCATCCAGGGTAGAGGACATAACGGGCTCTCAGCATCTGTGGCTCGCTGAAGCTGCTATCAGAAAATATCAGATTCACATCTTCATTCCTAGTTGATAAAAAAACACACACAACAAAACACTTAACTTTGCAAACATATGAAAATATTGAACATTTGAATTCAAAAATGATTTAACAGAATGCATTGGTCAATGTTCTCTGACCCAACAGATTCAGACACAGACGCAGAAAGTGGAATGAAATGAATATTTCCAGCACAGATGAAAGCAGTTCAATGACTGTTTGCAGCATGGATGGTGATTCTGCGGGCGCCTACCTGGTGACAGCTCCTCTCTCTGCCAGTATGAAGGCTGCGGTGGGGTTGGCAGAGCGTACCAGCTGCTGAACATGCAGCATGAGAGGGTGCTTCTGCTCTGCTGTCAGCCCGGTGAACACCACGGTGCTCACAATACCTGACATACAACGAGGCGCAAAAAGGGAATATGAATTCCACGAGAAACTGCTTCACTTTCCTGAAAATACAGAAGCAGGTCTGTGTGGGCACTGCAGAGATATTTCACACCAGGTTTGGTTGTTTGGCATTACTGCTGCCATGTTGCACCTGCAAGCTGAATTTGGCTTTTGGATTCCTTCAAAACGATTGGTAAGGTAAAGAAGGCATGATAATAATAATAATAATTGTGAGACAGCCAGACTCCTCTTCAATGCGTCTCTATAGAACACAAGATGGAGTTAGCCGCTGGGCTCTCAGACATGACGTGGTGGTTGGGGCAGTGGGTGCTGAGACCCTGTTATTGGTTGACCCTTTAGGTTCATATTACAAGATCTGCATAAAGACTTCATCTCACACGTTTGACAACAGTGGTGGAGAATAACTGCATTGTGGGTAATATTTAGAACACCATCACAGCGAGTTCAGTATTTAGATCAGATTTCAAGGTACTCCATAGATCTCCATGTTTGTGTAATTTGTCGACAATAAGTTACATTTTTGCATCAATAACGCGAACAACAAAGCATTGTTTTACATATATAATACATTTCTTCTTAATTTGGTGTTAGAGTTGGATTTGCTAATTCACTGTGATGTGAGAGTATTATTTTTACCATAAATGCACAACTTCTCCTCTCACTTGACAAGAATCACACAGAACACTTCCTGATTGTGCAGTACAGGTGTTTGGCATGGATATGCTGTACAGCTTCCTAAACAGCATGACACAATGAATATCAATATGTTTCCTGAGTATTCCAAGTTTATCGTTGTTGGGAACCGGTGCAGCAGACAGGACGTACCTTGGCTGCACTGCTCCAAGAGTTTAGGAAATGCAAACCTGCAGAGAGACGAGACAGAAGAACACAAGTTCAATGTACAGTATACGCGAGTACGGGGTGAGAATGGTCACGGTGGAGTGACCTGTCCACATTAGAAACTAGAGACTTTGATTCTAGAGTCGTGTGAGAGTTGCAAGTCTTCCTTTAAGCCCTGTAATGTGAACATAGCACAAGAGCTGCATTTCCTTGTATTTGATTAATAGTCCTCTTTATTTGAACCCTTGTCTTGTTCCACAACATCATCATTAACAATAACTCTATTTATGACGAATGGGTTTTTGCCAAACTTGTGCAGCAATAAGCAGGCTAACTCAGCGTGATGGCTGCTGGCTGGCAGGCCGGTTATCAATCGTGGGGCATTTATTGTAGGATGACATCATGACTGAGACTGAACGCTGCCCAGTGTAAAAGCTTTCTGTGATCTCATTGAATCTTAACATAATTGATCCTGAGTTTTCAGATCGATCAGTGTTGTACACCACTTTCTGAAGAACCGTGACTCTGAGCCAAGTCCCCCTCCGGCCACCAGCGACCCTCAGGAGCCTGCAGGCTGGGATCAGCCATTTGAAAGGCATTCATCTTTCCTGTCCTGATGTAATGAACTGTCTACATTCATCACAAAGAATGGATCATGACTGACTGATGAGCTTCACTGAGGAGGGGGTGCTGGTCACACATGTGGACCTGGGGGATTAGAGGGGCTATGCTGCACAGGGTTGACAGGCAGGCCAGGCCTAAGCTGGGCTAACCACTCCCAATTAGCACCATAGTGGGTCCACAGATCTACGGCAACAGACAGTGACGGGGGGGATGTGGAAGATGCCTCACATGGAGAAGTCAGCGCTAACCACATTGCTGACTAAACCTCTTATAACACATCTTTCCACTGCAGACTGGGGCTGGATGGTCATCTCAATATATTCACAGCACAGGAAACAGAACATGTTTAAGATGGATTATTACACCATCACCTCTTCTAAAGGACTGTGGGAGTTCTCCATATATGCTCCGGAGTTAATGTGCAGAATCTAATTATTATATTTGAAATAACACCCACTGGCTTTTCAATGAAATGTCTCGTTAAGAAGACGGTTAAAGCAGTTTTCCAAGCGTGCTGGAAAAAGTAGACTGACTTCATCTGTATGTACGCATCACTGGCCAACGCAGCTTGGCCGTGCAGTGGAAAACAGCCTATTACCCGGAGCGGTATGTCATATTGTGTGGAGCAGCTCAGTCAATCTTCGACAGTGAGAAGCTCTGTAAGCTACATCTAAAGCCTGTAACAAAAGGAGAGTGAGATTAAATGGAGGCCTGATCCTCTCTGTGAAAGGGACCCAGCCTTGAGTTTTAATAGCGAAAAGTCTTATGTAACCTCGTCCTGGAAACCGGCAACATCCGGCCCTGTCTGTCATCATCTGTCCGTCTGTCCAGACGTTACTTTAAAACATAACTGAATGAAACCCTCAATTTGAATCCAAGGCTCCATCACTGCTGTGTTTTAGCATATTTAGCCTCTTTAACTTTGCAAAATAGGCACAAAAAAGACTAAATACACATTTCTTAATAGCTGCAGGCAAAACAAAAAAATACAATATGGAAAATGAATGTTTTTGGAAAATGTCAAGCATACGGAGAGATAGCAGAGTAGCGGATTGTACTGCAGGAGTTATTTGCAGAGTTTTTTGTTGTGAAATGTGTTTGGGTGCAACTGCCGTCCTCAGCAACAGAGCAAGTCATAAGCTTTCCTGAGCAATGTTCCACGTCTACAGGTGGTGAGTGTTCGCTCCTCATTGGATGGATTCATGGTGACGTATTCTGAGGGAAGCTGTTCATACAAATGTGCTGTAATACAGCTGCTTCATGAGTGGCGTTGACTGAGAAGCCGCTGCAGGACTGTGACATGTACTGAAGCGCTGGGCTTGAGTTGAGTTCTTTTCTTCTGCATGTACAATGCGAGACATGTCGACTACGCTTTTCACACTGCACTTAGCTCCAGGCTAAGGGAGCTGTTAGCCCGGACCTAAGAAAGGGTTCAGTCGGCACATTCCAATGTGGGCTAAGCCGACTTTAGCCCAGCGCCTGCTGGCCCTGCTGCGGAGCAGAGCTAGCACAGAGTTTGAGGTTTTCCCCTGAAAATCAACTGAGCTTTACGTTTCCTGTGTGAAATGGGTCAAGAGCAAACGTTGGAATTTTTTGTTACAAAGGACTTTAAGAAAAAAAAAAAGATGTCTTTGTTTGGTCTCATCACATTTCACTTGTTTTTTAGTTCCAGTCCGTTTGGTTGGACATTGTGAGATTTTGTGAAATGCCAAACTAAGCTTGATGTCAGTGGACATCATTTCATCTGATACACATCTCTTTATGGCAGTCGAAGCTCGTTATGTTGGCTTTGCCTTGAACAGCCGCAGTGTTGAGAACTAATCTACGAGAGAAAGAAACGTCACCTGTGCTCCACGCAGGAGGCCAGCGGGTCCACACAAGCAGTGACGGCGCCGATGGTGAAACACGCTTGGACAACTGGGTCAGGGTGGAAGAGCACAGCCTGGACCACATCCAGAACATCTGTGTATCTGTCCAAGGGGAGACATTTACAAATCAACAAGTCATCACACACCGACGCTGAACAGCTCATCAATTCACTCTTTTATTTGAGTCATTTCTTCAAGTGCCCTCTGATATAGTTAGGTCTGAATACTCCATAATATCTAAGTACTCATAGGGTAGCAGCTTCTCCTGCCACGATGTGGGAGAAGGTGAAGCTCAGTAAGAACTACGACAACAGAATGATGAGATCTACGATCTGTTTTATGTACTGGGATGACATTGTTAGTATTCAAGACATTGACTGATAAACGTCAGATGAAAGAAATTTCAAATTGTAGTATTTTTGGTATGTAAACGGTTCCTTTTAGCTCTGCTCTACTGGAGTCTTGACTTCTCAGATCCGAGCTGTAACAGACGGGTTTGACTGTCTTACCCAGGAGAGACCACCAACAGACGGGGTTTGACTGTCTTACCCAGGAGAGACCACCAACAGACGGGGTTTGACTGTCTTACCCAGGTGAGAGGACCATCAGACGGGGTTTGACTGTCTTACCCAGGAGAGAGCACCAACAGACGGGGTTTGACTGTCTTACCCAGGTGAGAGCACCAACAGACGGGGTTTGACTGTCTTACCCAGGAGAGAGGACCATCAGACGGGGTTTGACTGTCTTACCCAGGTGAGAGGACCATCAGACGGGGTTTGACTGTCTTACCCAGGTGAGAGGACCATCAGACGGGGTTTGCCTCCAGGGCCTCTCTGGCTCTCCAGGAAGCCGGACATATACTGCTGCAGGTGAGAGGCTGAGAAGCCGTCACAGCTGTCAGGACCAGGCCTGTACACCACCCACCTACAGAACGGATGAAATCAAAATCAAATTGTAATGTTTTTGTTTGTGTTGCTTATAGCTATAACATACATGAGATGAAAAATAATAACAGAGCAACACTGTAACAAAAACAAAACACAAACCGAAGGAACAGCTCACCTTCCATGTTCCTTGTTCAACTGGACCAGGAAATTGCAGAGTCTTTTCTTATGGCTTCCTGGTAATCCAGTGATGATGGTTATGACAACCTTTGCACACATAAAAAGCCAAATTAGGGATGATAGACCAACGCATTCTTTGAAGGAACCAGGAAGGTTTTTTCTTGTCTACGATCCTCTGCACCTCAGTCGTGCTCACCTTGTCTCCCTGACTGGTGACTGGATTCCTCAGCTCTGCAGAGGGGAAGAGCGCCCCCAGGTGGTCATACAGGATGGGCTCCTGACCGATACTACTCAAGGCAAAGTGCTGAAGAAACCTGCCGTGGACCGGAATACAAGGAGGTAAGAACTGAATGGCACTAGTATTTTAGGAGCTGAGCATGTAAGGAAAAGGATAAAAGTGAGTACTATAGTTAAAGACTTTCCTTCCACCGCATCCTATTTGCTCCAGTTTCTGCAGTTTACACATGCTATTTAAAAGCACTAAATCATTTCTTTTCTATTATCTCTGCTGGAACAGAGTGCTTAGAAATGAGACCTACAATGAAACATTTTTAGAAGAACACGTTTTTTACATTTTGGGTGCAAATGCTTAAAACAGTTGGATATCCATTTATATGAGGGGACAGATTTGGGAAGACCGAGAAGCCGAGTTATCCTGACATGTGGTCGTCTTTGTTAGAGCTACAATGGCAAGAAAGAAAATGCGAGCGCACTGTTTATTTTCAGCCAGATAAGGAAGAGTCTTTAACGTGTGGATGGTCACCAAAGATGACACTGTATCAAGAAACACAGGCTTAATTTGCTATTTAGGGAAGACATACCCCTGATGAAGCAATACCTAGCATCAGGTTGTATTATTTGTTTGGTCCAACTGTGAAGCCCTCTACTGAGTGACTGGAGTGTGTACTAACATGTCCTGCTCTGGCAGCTGGGAGTATGAAGTCTTCAGGCTGCCTCTGCGTTTGGCCACTGGTGGCTCCTGACTGTCATGCAGCTTCTGCAGCCTGCTGTGCCTGAGAGGACAAAAAAATCATTCGAATTTTGACCTTATTGGATCAAATAAGATCAAAAACATTTTCTAAAACTGTGATATTTCAAGGACAAACTGCTTACTTCCCACACTCCAAGGAACATGCAATGGAATCTAGCATACAGACAACTAATCCAAAGTTATCTTACATGTTCTTCTGGTTCCAGGACAAGTGCTTTTGGTCCACCATTTGCAGATTAAGTCCAGAGTCAGATTTTTTCCACACTGACAAAACCTGTAACCAAAGAGAGAAAAGATTCAGACGACTGTAGCTGTATCTTTAATGAGCATACAATGATGAGGATGGCTTGTTTTACAGTAATAGATCATCCATGGACCAACACAAAAAGCACATCCGCTCCCAGCCGGCTCCTGAGAAACATATTTCACAAGCATGATGAGAGACTGAGTCATGTGTATGTTGAATCTCTCACCCAGTGAGACGTCACTGGCTTCGGGGTTTACCTTGGAGTAGAAGGCCCTGTGGCTCTTAGACCTGGGCTGAAGAGCAAAGACCAGACAGCGGTCAGCGCTGTGGAGGGGGAACGGGAGGTGGGGGAGCAGGCTGCCGTCATACTCCACGAGGAGAGACGCCACAGCGCTGGAGTCCTGGTAAGAAGACGACACATAAATCATACACAGGTCGGAACCAGAGATGGAACTGCATATGGATTCATATCATTATGTTTAATCACAGTAAAGAAATGTCTTTTAAATCATTAATGTACTATGTAACGACAAAATAGAACTTGTATATATGCGTATATGTGATCATACGTGTGTCATAACTGTGAATACTACCGGATCATAGAACTTGATGGTGCTGATGTGATCTTTGGACAGTGTAATGCTTCCATATTGAGAATGGATGAACAGCAGTCCCTCAGAGAGGAAAATGATTTTTCCTAAGAGTAACATTTGAAGAAATATTGAAAGTTAGGCAGAATCACGACTCTTTGTCACATAACGAGGTATGACATTGGCTAGTATATCATGTGAATGTACCGTCACATGAAATACTGTCAATAAAGCTTTGACTAAAAGTCTATGTTGTTGATTCCCAGAATTTCATTTCTGTTTAAAATGTGACAGAGTGGGGGAGGGTTGACTTTTACAATTGATTCCAGGCTAAGTCAGTAATCTAAGAATCTAAGGTTGTACAGCAGCATTGTAAGTTACTGTATATATATATATATATATATATATATATATATATATATATATATATATATATATATATATATATATATATATATATATATGTATATATAGCACATTTTGTCAATACTACTGGAGAGTGTCACCTTCTTCAGGTGTGGAGAGCTGGCTGCTGGAGAACACATACGCAGCATCTGCTACAGTCAGAGCAGATCCCAGACAAGTGCCTTCCTCGTTCTGTTGAAGACACATAGTGTAAGTGATGAGGTCACATGTTCACACGCACATCAACACGGATTCATACTCTGCAGTAGACACATGAACTCTGAGCTTACCGTAGCAAGATGTTGGGCTTGCTCAGATTGCTTGACATCAGGTTCCATCTAAAAACAATATGACCATAAGACACCAAACAAGCAATGCTGGGAGAAGTAAAATGGTGTATTCCTTAAACTAAGGACGAGACAACATGTTTTCTATGTAACTTGTATGTATCCAAACATTCTGCGTATCACATTAATCATAATCTTTGTGATTTTGGGCCCCACACATACCAGCCAGCAGGCGTATCGAGGCACAGTTGTAGTCAGGACGGTGTAGCAGCTGTCTGAGGACAGAGTGCCGTCTGCAGGAGAGGAAACAGAATGAAGCACAAACAACAAAGTCAAACAAGGAAGATACAGTCGATCACAAATATGATTCTCAGAGCAGGATACTCGTGCTCTGCTGTTTTTGTTCGTCACTGTATTTATTACAGTCTGTAACTCAAATGTCCTTGGAATCACTCAGCGATCCATTTTAATCAGACTTAATCTAATCAGCATTGTACCTTTCTGTTGAATGTTGATGCCGGACTCCAAGAAGGACTCAGAGAAGACCACAGAGCCCAGGTCGCCCCCGTCCCGCTGCAGGTCTGGGATGTCATGGACAGTCATGGACGCCTGAGAATAAAAGTAGAATTAGTTAGATGAAGAAAAAAAAAAAGCGTTTAAGAGGGAAATTGTACACAAAAGTTCTTTTTTCAAGCAAAACAATGCTTTGCCTCTCTAACTTACTGTTTTCACTACGTAACGGCTGTCTTTATCAGTCAGAGGAATGATCCTGAAAACAAGAACAAAACAGGTTCTGAAATCCTGAAATCTCACATTTACAAAAATAATTGTTTTCAAAAACATAATTAAATGTTCCCAGGAGCAAAAGACCAGTGGTCCAACCAGGCCCAGTGAACACCCACCTTCCCTGCATGTTCACTGCTTGTATGCTGAATTCACATTTGGACCTGAACAAAGAAAACACAGAGTCAAACCAAGTCAAACAAATAAATAACATAAAAGTCTCACAGGAAGGATGATCAGTGTGTACCTGAGAGAACTGCGGTACTGACTTAAATGCATCGAGTCCAAAGCCAGCAGAAAGGTGTTCTCTGCTACATCCTTGGCCTGGGATCATAAACACGCCTTAATGAGAAACGTGACGGGATAGATTACATTCTGAAGGATTCATGTTCCAACAGGGCTCTGGTTTTCCTTACCTTGGTAGCGCTGGAGGTGAAGGAGTAGCTTTTGATTCCTGACAGGACTGCTTGAACAGCAGCTGAATAAATCTGCGACAAAAGTCTGAAAACAAAACAAAAAACTCTTTTATTTTGACATTCTGTAATATTTAACAAAACAATAGTTTACAGGGAAAAATATTGATCATCCAAAATGAAATCACTTACAAGACTTCTGTTTTCTTTTGCTCTGTGTTCTGATTTCCTATGGATGAAACAAACAAATGATATACTAACGATACAGATCAGGGCTTCTCATCTTACAGTTAACCCTGGGCAGGCTAAGCCCGTTCTGAACCCCACAATCAACTCAACACAGCAACATGTCGCACTAGCAATCCTGAGGGTTAGCTCCTTTAACCCCTGTGTAAATGAACTGTGCTCTGCAGCAGCTGGACTACCTCTGCAATGTGATGCAAAGGACAATCATGTCAAAAACCTAAACATCTGTGAACTAATATTTTTACAAATGTGTAGTTAATCAATATGAAATAGGCAAAGTCATCCAGTAAAAGCTCACCAAGGTATGGAGAGTGGGTGGTCCCAAAGAAATAGGTCCGAGAGCAGGCCAGAGGTCCTTTGGGAGCCACACACTGCAGAATCTAACGAGAAAAAAAGTGTTTCTTTTGAAAGATACAATCATGGCATGTTCCCACTTCACAAAAGAGCTGCAAATATACCTAAATCTCATATTTACAGGAGACATGGGGTCAGTGACTACATGTTGCTTGAGATGTTGTACCAAATCCCTTCAGCAGGTGGTGCTGCAGGCCACTTATCCTCTTTAACTTGAGCAATGTGATTTAGAAAACATTGAAGGTTCCTCATACCATATTCAGATGCCAAGCCAATAGGGACCCTATCATAATGCAAGTGGTTTACAGTGTTAGCTGGCTACATCACACTGTTTCCCATCTCAGGCTCCTCACCATGTGTCTGGCTGCAGAACCCTCAGGTCCTGTGTTGCGGACCTGATGACTCTCTGAGGGAAAGTTGAACGAACAACCCTCCAAATCCTCTGAGGAGGAATGCGTTCCAAGCAACACAAAGGGCTGCTGACTTTTACTGAAATAAGAAACATTTGATAAAGCGATTGTATTAAGACTAATGTACATCATGTCAGAATATGACATTGTTGAATAAGAAGCGTACCTTTTATCTGTGATGTTGCTTGAGAGCAGTCCATGAGAGTAATAAGTACGGAACGCCTGTGGATTGATGAGAATACACTTTATGCAGTCACAAGCACACTTGCAGTTTGAATCTACACTTTGCATTTATTGTTTTTGCAGACTTGATCTCCTGTCCCATAAGTGGAGATGAACGCACCTCTCCTGCCTGTGCTTCAGAGAGCTCCAGGATGGACAGATGGCTCTCCAGGTCCATGCTGGAGAAGAAGCCGCTCCACTGCTTGTCAAAGTTCACCAAGTCCTAAAAAGGTTAGAGTACATACAGTAGCATACTGAATGCTCATGTTCACAACTTCATATACTAAATATGACTATGAAGAAAGTATTAATGTCACTTGTGACTGACTAAAAGTTAGTTATCAAAATCAATCAATTATACTTCAACTGACGGGCTGATTAATCAGCTTGACTTAACATTGTTTTAGATAATGTAACTTTTAACTTTTGTAATTTTCTTTTATCAATAACATGCTGGAAGAAAACAAATGACTGATCATTCCAAATAGATTTCTGAACATGCAAATGTAAAAAGAAGCTGGTATTACCTCTGTGAGGAGATTATCCAGGGACACCGGGTCCAGTCTGCTGTAAACCTGCCACAGCTTCTCACTCATGTCCATTAGCTGGAAAAGCAGGAATATATGAAACAAGAAGTGTAGGACCACAAGTACAATGCTGTGCTACAAACATTTTGAATGTTAAATATCGTTCACTTTTGCAACTGTTTGAAGGTACCTTGTATTTCATGGTAAAGAAGCTCCCTCTGCCGATGCCTTCCAGGGCGAATGCTTGAATCAGGGGCCACTTTTCCACCATAAACATGTCAAACCGCTGGATGTGACCTAGAAGGAAAAGAAGAGCAAACATTTACCTGTGTTGTTGGTGAAATTACCTTTTTAAAAGTAGTGAATGAATGTGGAGATGTAAACGTGATGATATGTACCCTGGGAGCTGTTAGGTACACCAATACGATAGCAGTCCTGCACCATCGTGACAAAACTGGAGATTTTGAATTCTTCTGCTGCTTCCTCATCTTCATACTGTGTGTGGAGGTGGGACAATTACAAAAAGGACTCGATCAGGATTAACAATGACAAACACTGCTACAAAGGGTCATATTTACAATTTTCAGCAATGGCAATCATTACCTTAAAGGACTGAGCCACCTGTGTACACATTACAGGTGCATTGGTAAAAAACTAGAACACACTGTGTCATTGATGAGAGTGAATATGCTGCTTTCACTGTGCAGCCTGTGTAGACAAGGTGTACCACTTAAAATGACTGAAAAGATTCATAGTAACCTGCAAGGGTTAACATTTTAGCCAGATGGATACATCAACATGCCAGAATACTCGTGATAAAGTTCCTACTCCTAACTGAAGCATACAGGAACTGCAATCAACACGCCTGATAAGACTGAAACATTAACCTCCGCCTCTGTCATGCAGTAGAGATGCAGGTTCCTCCAGTGGGACACGTAGGGCAACAGGTAACTGTAGTTCATTGGGTTGCAGTACAGATGAACACAATCCGCCTTGATCAGCAGAATTACATCTGGAAAGCAGACAAGCAATGTGTCAGAATGGATACAAACTAAAGCAAGCACAGAAATAGGAGTACATATAGTGAACAACACTTGGAAAAACTCACCATCCAGCATTTCATCAGGAAACTCCTCAAGGAGTTGTTCAAGATTCAGCTGATTTCTTTCATATAGTCCATAGAACAGGTATTTCCCCAGCTCAGTGCACCCGTCATTATATCTGCTGTCAATTCCTGAAATACACAAAAGAATTACATTCATATTCACTCATTGGCTGTTTTGGAATGACCATATGAATTGTTTTATCCACCATTTGTTTGGTGATTTCCTCTAGCCTTAGCAGTTGGCAGTGCAGTTAACCAGGCCAGATAAAGAAACTAAAGTTTAAGATTAAAAGTTTGCAACTTAACATACCAAGAGAGCACAGGATGCCATCAGGAGTGGCAATGCCACCCTCACAGAGCAGAGACTGAACCTGACGCAGGCGACTGCAACTGGAAAAAGTGACAAGAAGAAAAAAAAACCAATACATATATATATATATATATATATATATACAAATGATATATATATAACTATATAGTCATGGCTTTGTTAGTTATTAACATTAAACAATTAATGGTTCCATTTGAACCTTGGAAACAGAAGTTTCTCAACACACTGTCCGGTCTACTAAAAATGCATTTATGACAAATGCATGATAGCTGAGATTATTATTTCAAGTCATTCACAGTTTTGAGATAAGCTAACATTAAAAATCTCATGATTGCCACAGGTTTCTACGACATAACGTTAGTTCTTCTCATAATATAGCATTATTAATTATAGCATTATTATTAATTATATTATTGTTATATCATTATAATATAGAAGAGAAATACAAACAGTTGATTGTACTTTTTTAGTTTTATTAAAAAAATAATTTTGCTCAATTTATTTTCATATATGACATATTAATAACAGTAAACCTAGTAAACCTGTAATAAAAGTAAAATATAAAAATTAATTCAATAAAAACACAAAAGTAGTTACATCAAATAATAATAATAAATGTTTTAAATAAATACAAAGAATTAATTATGATTATGGAGGAGAAATACAAACGGTATACTGTTTTAATTTATAGATAGCTAGCTAACTAACTAACTTATAGTGTTACATACAATTATGACATTGTTTCAGCAGAGTTAGGTAAATAATAAATTAGTTCGGTTAATTAGCGATTTCTTTGTTTGTTTTGTGAAACTACGTTACTTCCCACAGATTCTACGTAAATCGTTATGAACGGGTCATAATCGTCATTACCCGTAACCGTGAACGTTAGCTTTAACGTTAGGTTTTGACAATACAAATACTTGACTGTTTTTCATTTAATGTATTAATCCTTGACTGATGTGAGGGATATTTCTAGGAACGGGGGATGGCACCGCTAGCTAAATAAATATGTAGCATTGCTTAACCAGCCAATGTAACGTTACAACTACTCACAGCGTAACGTACGTTACTAACGTTAGCCGTTACTGTTAACAGGACCGTTAACGTTACCTAAGATGTGAAAACGACGACGAATAACGGACAGTGTCTCGCGCTAACGCTAGGTTAGCTAGGTTAGCTTGACAGCTTCACTGAGGTGTTTTCCGTAAACACAATTGGACAGTAACATTACCTGACAGCTGGGCTAATTCCTGATAATTTCCCGTTAACTCTCCGAATACCGGCCATGGTGATTGTTTTGTCCCGGCTCACACAATTTACGTTTTAAATCGAACAACGTTATGTATTTAAGGGCCAACTAACTACATCTTCTTCATCACCCTGTAGAACGTCTACACAAGATAGCTTAGCAACGGAGCAAACCACTTTGTGTTTAGGGGCGTCCAGAATACTATTACAAAGGTTGGGGGGAAAAAGTGACAAAATATATCACACATTATTATAATTCCCACAACCATTATTATGGAAAGTACCATATTTTCTATTGGCCAAATTAAACGGTTTAGAAAAAAGCAATGTATCCGAATTAAGCAGATCCCCACCCCCCCATTTTACGCTGTAGTATTGTCTTGTTTTGGGCCGTTTTGACAGCGGCAGGCACCAGCGCGCAGCAGCACAGGGAGATGGTGCAATCCCTCAGTAATCTCAGTTGTTGTGTATGGAGGGGAACCCCTTCTTATACTGCAGCTAAATCCATGCTAGTCTGCATGTGCTGGAAGTGATCATTTAATGTCTTTGCTGTTGTTTTGTCATAACAAGTGAAGAGATGATTAATAAATCATTTTGGGAGCTAATTCAACCAGAAAAAATATGTTTTATTTTCTTTGAGAAACTATTTCTTCTTTTAAACAGATTTCATTGTCATTAGTGTTAACCTTGTATGTTCACAAGGACGTTTTAATCAAATTTTTGATCTTGCATGTCATCGCACTAATATACTACTTTGTTTTATCTACAATGAGGCTGATTCAGCAATAATGAAGACCATAAACAATCACAGGGTGCCTGTCAGACTGGCTTTATTGTGCAGAGGGCAGGCACATAATATAGTCAGGAAGGGAAAAATAAACTGAATCAGGCCAACTGATAAGGAGTTAGCAAATCTGTTCAATTACAAATGTTCACCTCAAATATTACCTTTGAAACGCTGGCATGCTTAAAATGGACTTGCAGTTGTATAGCGCCTTTCTAGTCTTCGACCAATCAAAGCCACCGCCACATGCCAATATTTACCTCATTCATACACTGATGGCAGAGGGTACCATACAAGGTGCTCAACGATCCAATCTAATGTCCATTCATGCACACTGACACACTGATGGGGTGCAGTATCTTGCCCAAGGACACTTCGACATGAGCCAAATGTCACATTGTGGGGAGAGAAATCTGCACGGTCACATTATGGGGACTCAGCTACTTTAGGATGCAAGGCTGTGTGTGTGTTGTGTGTGTGTTTGTTCGACAAAGAGAAAATATAGTGTTTTACAGTTTGGCATGGATGCTTACTAAAGATTATTGGTTTAACGTGCACAAAGGTAAGAAGTATCGTTTCTTATTTGTGAGTAAAGCAATGCCAGTGAGCATGTTGGCGTTATGAAACATCAGCCTTTTCTGCTGTGGAATGCACTTCCTTAACAGTAAAACTTTGGGTCACACCGGAAAAGTTGTAACCAGGAAGCATCTTATTTGTTTTTCGCCCTCATAATGCTTGTCTCAGAGCCAGAGAATCCAGTTTCAGGTGTTCTCTCGAGCTGACAAGGATCTTAAAGCAGTAAGAGCACCTGCAAAAGACATGTCGCACAGTAAGTAATCATTTCCGACATCATTTTGTGTTTTCCTACACATTCAATGCTAATTTAAATACAAGGGCAATGTTAGCAATTGCAAGGCCTAAACAATAACGGATGCATTTGAGTTGCAGTTACTGTTAAAATCATTTTTTTAAACCCTGTATTTCTTGGTGTGTGCACTTAAAATGATCACAAGTCATTGACAAGTCATAACTGTGTTGTTTGGCAGAGGGCAAAGCTAACATGAGGCATATGATGGTGGTCATGTCCACCACGGAGCAATGGTCCTCTTTGAAGTCTCTGCAGCAGCACGGATCAGGGGAAAAGCATCTCAGGTTGGCCTTCAGTTCTCTGGGACCAAATCAAGTCTGTGACTTGACAGTGGATGGTCGCTCGGTCAGCTTGATTTACGCAGATTTAAAGCAAGACATGACAGAGGAGGGCATAAGTCGGGCAATAGATGGCTGCTTTAAGTCTTGCACAGACGGAGTCAGTACATTCCTGCTGCTGATCCAAGGCGGCCGTTACACAAAGAGGGAGAGAAGAATGGTGGAGACACTGCAGGCCCACTTTGGAGCGGAGGCTTTAAAGTACCTGGTAGTCATCTCCCTGGAAGATGGAAAGGTTGCTGACACACTCGACGACGCCCTCCTGGAGCTGCTGAACACGTGCGATGGAAGGTACTGCCGAATCACATCGTCTGCCGCGGAGCTGGGTGCTCTGCTCAAGATGCTCGACCGCATGCTGGCTGAGAACGGCACGACCGGCTACACGGAGGCCATGCTGACAGAGGCCAAGAACAAGAGCACGGAAGACTCGGCCATGCAGATCCTGAAACAGAAGGTGCAAGAGGCCGAGGAGCAGGAGTGGGCGTCCAAGCAACAGATGCAACAGCAAGAGGTGAGAAGAGCCAAAGAGATGGAGGAGCTGAAGGGGAGACATGCTGAGGAAAGAAAGAAGGAGACGGCAGAAAAAAAGCAATACCAGACGAAGAGGGAGAGCCTGGAGGAGGCTGTGATGAGCCATGGGGCCATGCTGCAGCTCCAGATGAGCGCCGCTGATGGTAAGACTTCGTTTGAATTAGAATGAGTTCATATCAATTCAATCTTTTTCCTGCACTCCAAACATTTACATCTCGTTGCTGGAAAAGGACCACGTGATTTTCTTGATCAGCTTTTATTTCATTTCGGATATTTTAGAAAAAGATTTAGAAAATTTCAGAAAACTCTCTCAACATGAAAGTACTTTTCTCCAAGAAAGATGATAGCACAGACAAATACTATTTAAATTGAAACCGTTTATATCGATTGAAAAACCCAGTTCCTAACAGACAGGATTCTCATCACGTATGTTGTTAAAGTGTGAAAGTACATTTTCGCTTCCTAACCGCCATTTCTCCTGGTCTTTGACTTGAAGATGATGACACGAAGAAGATGTCGGTCATCCTGTTGGGTCTTTCTGGCAGCGGGAAGTCCTCTGCTCTGAATCTCATTCTAGAGAGGGCAGGTAATCAATACAAGTCAATCCATGAGTCCAGTCACGAACCCCCTCAGCCCACCTTGTTTTGTGAGCGGAAAGAGGTGTTCGCAGCAGGGAGGCGACTCATCCTGGTCGACACCCCCGAGCTGTGGGACGAGGACGGGGCGGAGAACCTGGAGCTGGTCAAGGACTGCTTGGCTTTGTCCTTGCCTGGACCCCACGTCTTCCTGCTGGTGCTCCAGGTGGAGCGCTTCACCCAGGGCGAGTGCGAGATGCTGGGGCACCTGCAGAGGATCTTCGGACGAGACTTTGCAGAGCACGCCGTAGTCCTCCTCGTTCGCTTTGACCGCAACCAGCGCAGCGGGCCTCAGGGCATCAACGACTACGTGGCCGGCGCCCACGCAACCCTCCGGGATCTCATCCGCAAGTGTGGCAGCCGCTTTTATGAGCTGCACGTGACAAAGTCCCAGAATGCCCTGAGCTACCCTCAGGTGAGAGACCTGCTCTCAGGGATCAACAAGCTGGTCGCTTCACATGGAGGCCGCTCCTTCTCAACCAGGAGGTTTTCTGTGCAGGAGCTGCAGGAGAGGATTGGGGAGAGAAAGGAGGGGGCTGTGGAAGGGAACTACTTATTAAGAGATGCTTGATTTCCAAAACCAGGTGAGCACAATGAATGCCACACCTGTACAACGTGATTAAATGTGATATGTCAGTTGTTCAAACGATGGTATCAGATATGAGAGGAATCAGTCCTGCAGAGATTTTGCACTGGATTGAATTACATTGCAGATTTGTTAACTTTTTGTAGACTATGTCATGCAGGAAATTGCCACCAGAGGCGCTCTATATGAGGGAATTATAGAGAGAATTATCTTTCTATATATTTCGGATTATGTTGATAGCATATTCATACATTCATCAAATGCAAATCACACTTACATTCTCTTCTTTTTTTTAAATTTATGAACAACTGGCACCAGCGAATCAGAAATTATTATAATAATTTGCTTTGTGTACAAATTGGTGGTGGTGGTGTGGGGATTTTCCAAACCAAACAGAAGAACAGAAACATCATTCATGTCCATGTTTATCTGCAGGGAGGAAAAGAAGAAGTACAGCTGCAGATTTGAGTTACTGCTGGACTTCCCCATCGGTTCCAGGACTCATCCAACATGTTTATGAGATCTGCTTGTTAATATCTTGATTGCGTAACAGTTACATTCTTTAGCACCATCCTTCAGATGGACAACAAGCGCACTCAACTCCATGAAGACTAAAGAGTGTTCGTCTGAACGTTGTTTATTAAATCAGCTGTTGTGCAACTCTTGTTCAAACTAAATGCGATGATGTTTATCCCTGCTAGGGTTACTTTTGTGTTATGCAATCAAACAGAATAGGTCTAACAACAACACTATCAACACTGAAATCCAAAAATATTTAGTTGCAAGTAAAATAAATAAAATAAAATAAAGAGATTTGATTGCTGTTAAGGTGAATCTTGTGGGCTTTCTTTGTTATTGTACAGTAAACAATTCCAAACAGACATCTGAATGTGATAAAAGTGTATTTTATTGATTCCTTTATAAAGTGATGGCTAATCTGTACAGGTTGTATATGTTCCCCACTCTGGGGATCTGTCTCTATAGAGCCATGCTGTGTGTGATGCTGGTTGCGGTGGGAACATGGCTGACACCATTCAGCCGCTCTGGTCCGGTGTTGCATCGGGCTGCAGAGCCGTGATGTTGTCGATCCACTCGGTGTAGTGGGAGATGATAGTGTAAATTCCAGGCTTTTTAATTTGGCCACACTTCTTTCCTCCGTTAGAAGTGATGCCCACCGCGATGCCATTGTAGAGCAGAGGACCTCCAGAGTCACCCTGACAACAAAAAGAGGGACTTTAACAGGAAATTACCGTATTTCATATTTTGCCAATTTGGAATAAGAGAACAAAATACATTTCTGTACTTTGAATACAGACAAATATAGGTTACTTTTCTCATGCAGCATCCTAACTTGAGTGACCCATTGATTTGGTAAAAGAGAAGGAAGTAAGACTCACATCACAGCTGTCTTCCTTCTTGTGCGGTTGATCACAGGGTTGTGGGCATACTTTATGTGCACATATCATGTTATTGGTCAACTTTCTGCCAAAGTAGTCGCTGCGTCCGCACCGAGCCGAGCTGAACACCTCAATGACCACCTCCTTGAGCCTGTCTGGTCTGGACCCCAGGTCATCGAGGGACCCCCACCCAGCCGTCTCCACCTCTGCATCCGTGCTGGGGTTTGTGCCGCCGGCTCGCAGGAACTCCACAGCTTTCACAGCTTCAGAGGCGTTGAATGGACGATCCAACTGCAAAAACACACACACACAACTGTTCCAAAGAGGTTTTGTTTTAGTTTTTGATCTATAGATCCATCTCAAAGACCTAGAGACAGTTCTGCTGTTGGTACCACTGACAATTGACACAAACTTTACATTTCTACCTTAATTAAAGCAATGTCATTGTCATAATTTGCCACTCTGAAGTCAGGGTGATTGTAAAGTTCCAAAATGTCAAAGGTCTGCTTTGTCTCTTCAGGTTCACTCAGAGAATGGACTCCCAGCACCACTTTCCTTCCATTCGGCCTGTGGAAAGAGCACAATAATAAAATGACTGTATATTCAAAGCATGGTATTATAACAAGTAGTGGGCAGAAAGATGATGCTAAGAATGCCTGTTTTGCTTCATAATATAAGACATCCACATGAACAAAAATAACTCCTTAATGAACAGCAAATTAATATTTAATATTCCCGAAGAAAACTCACAAAGTCTGTGCTCAGCTCTCACACAGAGACTATTGGCATGAGTTGAAGTAAATATTTTAATTATAACTTAAATGTACCACATCATTGTTCTTATTCTTGCCCGTCCTGCCTCCCACATAACAAACTACATTCATGGCGGTGAGAAGACGGTTGCCTCACCCGGCTGGCAGACAGTGCACTGCAGTCATCACCCACTGATCTGCGATCACAAACCCTCCGCACTCGTGTTTCATGTTCTCTCCTTCTGGCACCTGGATGGAGGCCATGTAG
Organism: Melanostigma gelatinosum; assembly: GCF_949748355.1. Lineage (NCBI taxonomy): Eukaryota > Metazoa > Chordata > Actinopteri > Perciformes > Zoarcidae > Melanostigma > Melanostigma gelatinosum. The sequence continues at coordinate 23,251,245 of NC_136649.1, read as the reverse complement.
GGCCGAGAGTGGGGCGCGGCCTCTCTGCCACCGATGATACCCTCACCTGAAACGATCCAAACACACAACCAAACCATTTGAACTTTTCTGCTTCTATATTGTAACTTCCATGCAATCAGAAGGTGCAACGTCACATTGCCCTACAGCAGGTAAGTAGAGTTATTGTCACAGCGCTTTCATAATGATGGGGCATTTTAGCATTTCATACTTCAACAATGAGAAAATAAAAAAGTAGAAGGTGACATTTTTAGAATTGTATATTCGGAAAAATATATATTAGGAACACAATACTACAATGAAAACAAAGAAAAAATACAAACCATTGAACATGAATTACTAAGAAGCCAAATTACAGTAAAATGAATCATCAGTTATGAAAGAAAAACAAACTCACTGTGTGAAATGAGGGCGAAAAGGAAAACAGCAGCAGCCACAAGGTCTCTCTCTGACACCATGATGTCGGCTCAACTAAACCCAAAAGCAGCAGCTGTGGGTTTTTAAAGGCTTCCACAGGAAAGACCGGAGACATAAATCAAGTCGATGTGGTGCAAGACACAAGTGGGTCTGACGATCCTCCTGTTCCCCGTTTCCCGGAATGAAAAACAGGAAAGTAAACAACTTGTTCTCTGACAACCTTTACTTTGATAAAAGGCAAACACATTGTTTCTGTCACTGTCAGACGAGTGGAAAGAAAGCATCCAAATGCACATTTAGGTGTTTATTGTACCACTTTGTCTATTTGCTTCATTAAATGCACCATAAGTATGAGATGACACCTCATTTGCACATTTAAATTTAAAATTCATAAAACTTTCAACAATGTAAGTAATCTACTTGATTGCTTCTAAAGTGTGAATATTAATTGAAACCAGCAGAAACTTTGCACAAAGTTTCACTCTTTATGTGATTTAATGTTTTGTTTCAAGTTACATAATGCTGAGATTTGGATGAACTCACTCTGACCTCGTGCACTTGAACACAGCACTCAGAGGGAGAGGACATATTCTTCATCTCTTCTTCAGAAATCCAGCACGAAAACATGAAACACAGCCAGTCTGGTACAATAGAGTCGATCACAAAATAGTACACAATGATAAGCTTGTTTGTTCTGCATGTTGCACAAACATTACACAGTACAGTACAGTACATGCACACACTTACAGACTTCCTGTAAGTGTGCCATGAATTAATATTGTCCCACGATGCTTCCTGTCAATAACTTATTGAGACAGAATATGGTGGTGTCATCGGGTGATCTTTGACAGAGCTGGTTCCTCTCATTACATGGACAACAGCAGCATTTCTGCATCGCCCCACTTCTCACCAAGGTCCCGCAG
>NC_136649.1:23234908-23244908 GCF_949748355.1 Melanostigma gelatinosum | reverse complement strand
TGTGTGTGCGTGTCTCAGCCTGCAGGTATTCAAAGGGCGTAGCTGTCAGTGTGAAGGAAGATGAATCTATTGGAAGCTGTCAATGCTTTAACTGAGGGTTTAACAGGAAGTTGCAGGTCGATTTGAAAGTAGAATGATATGTTGCATGACATTTCTGCCAAGTTCTTAAATAATAGTAGCACAGCAGGAGTCGTGCAACGCATTTTATATTTGATGGCACAAAAAAGAACAGGAACATTTACTTCAATTAGTAATTAGTAATATTTATTTGAAATCTATAATAATCTATAATAATCCGTCAAAATAACCGATCCCAACACGAGGTCGTAGTGGTCAATGGACTGCACTTGAAATAAAAAAATAAAAAAATCCAGAAAATCTAAATTTGTCGAGGGAGGAGTCTGGTGGTCAAACCAACAGCAACCAGTACAGCTGATGGTCTGAGACCCGTCAATCAACACACAGCACTGGACTGCTCTGCAGCAACAGCTGATGGTCTGAGACCCGTCAATCAACACACAGCACTGGACTGCTCTGCAGCAACAGCTGTCGGAAAGGAGCAAGTTTCCAAACTTCATAACAGCACGAAGACATGCTGAGCATTTGAAACTGGAATTCTTGAGTTTCTCAGTCATGTCGTTACAGTTTCTTCAACCCGGCATCTAAGTGTGCGAAAAATAAATCTTGTTTTGCTGTAATTTGACGAATTATTTTCAATCTTTAAAATACACTGGTAATGTCTTTCCTTAGATTCCTGATTGGTTGACGTTCTCCTCATTCTTCTCTTCTCTTTCTGTCACCTGAAGCCTTTTGTGAGCGACGTGTTGCAGTGGAGTTGACTGTTGACTGTAAACTGTGGTGATCAGTGTCCTTTTGCACCAGTAAACATCTCGGTGCGTCATGACAAAAACATGATGTGCTCCACTAAACTGTAGACTTGCAAGCCCAAATTATTCCTGATTTTGACCTTTTAATGACATTTTAATAATCTGTATAGCACTATCAAATACTTTGTAAATCTTCACAAACTGATCTTTCTGTCTTGTGCCTTCTTGTAAGTTGATTCTGCACTTTACTGTACTTATGTCTCTAAACACAATGTCCTTAATGTCTACCAGCCCTGAAACAGGTTTCTCTCTCCACGTTGCCTTGTAGATGGTTCGTAGGCCGAGCTGGCTTGTTTTGTTTCCTCCTCTTCTTCTACTGTTTACTGCTGATTTACACTCATTTGTAGCCTACAATGTCAACTTCTGACCAAACTGCAGCAGAGTTCCACTACTTCACCTCATTTCCTTTTTCTTTTTTCAAAAGTTCACTCGACAATTAAATGGACACACGACTAATGTCACGTGTCCATTTGAGACAACGGGATGTGACGGGTCCTTTAAAAGGTGCGATGGATTCCCTCACTGGTGCAGCTTGACTGGCACAGGCTGACGGTGAGCCTTTGATGTTGGGGGTGTGACGGCCTTCCTCCCTTGAAGCTGGTGTGACTAAGTGTTGGACGCAGACGTGGGCCAGTCAGAGGAGCGAGGACATAGCTGTGGGTCACTCACAGGCGCTGACCCTTCCAACCGTTTTCACACGAGGTGGAGAGTCACTCAGCGGCCAAAGACAGAGTAACCTTTGGGCGTAAACAGACCTGCTGCTCATCTTTGATGTTGCATTCTGAAACACTAATGCACACACATAAAACGCACGAGGAGTGTTCGAGGATGAGATAAAGAAACTAAACGTTGTGTGATTTTCTGTAAAGCGACAGACAAACTGTTCAGGTTTGTTCTGCTCTAAACCTGGAACGTGATCCAGGCTGCTGAGAACCGTTTGCAAATACAATGTGACCCTCTGGCATTAACACACATTCATACACACACATCTGGAGAATCAACCTGGCGTCTTGGAGTGGGTTTCATCCGCTGTGCCCATTCACAAACACAGAATCTGAAGAATCCCACTGGCAGTCAGAGGAAAGGCAATCTCTTTCATTTCAAGGAGTGTAAACACCGGGGATTCTGGGACTAACTGTTGAACATAGTTACAGTTGTCAAGGTAAAGCCTGCCCCACTTGACGCTCCTCTCCTGCAATGTTTACGTTGGAAGTGTTTGACCGACGGCCTCGGGCGTATTATGGCTCGAGAGGGCCAATTGTCAATAGCTGTCACCCACAGAGAGGAGGAGGAGGAAGCATGGCCCATCTGCCTTGGCCCGCCGTGTAATTAACACTAAAACAAAATGCTTTGTGTTGAAATGCAGAGACCGGCACCCCGCCATGCGGCACACGCCCAAAGAACACATCGATGGGTGGCATGATGGAACATAATCGCCTCGTTTTCCCACTCGTGAGATATGCAAATGATGCAGATCGGGGACACAAAGGCACTGTTACTAGCTAATTAAAAACATGTTAACTGTGCCATCCGTTCTGCGACGTTGTCTCCCGGTGTGTGCGCGTGGGTTTGTGCAGACGCAGCGAGACGGCGCACCTAACATGCACCTGTTCCCCCCCAGGGCTCGGCGCAAAACAAGCCCTCCTGGAAAGGGGAAGCCTGCAATCCAACCTGGTAACAGATATATGCGAATATTAAAAGCATTTCATATCAGCCTCCCTTGCTTCAGGTAAACAATCGCGCCATTGTGCTCGGTACCCGCCGTGCTTCCCTCTGTGGTTTCCACTAATGGGAGCGATGAATACGGCTCTCTAAGTGGCGTCCCTCTGGATCTCTCTTCAACACAACACCTGACGACCTGACGATCAGCCTCGACTTTGTATCGAGTGCTAATCAGCATTAATGCTCACACGTTCAATAAATAGTGAACACGACTCTTTAGGTTGGCTTTGTGACCGTGCTTACGTGTTAAAAACACGGGACGTCCACCGAGGAGACTGCTGTTCTTGACTCGTGTGAAACCTAAAGGCAATGGATGATTCATTTTAAATGACGTAAGGGGGGATTGAAAGACGTCACTGATACATGCTCCACGCTCCAGTTATGGTCACAAACGTTACAATGAACAGCACAACTCCCGGTCCACCCACTGATGAGGTGAAGACCACCCACCCAGCACGCCGGAAACAAAGTAAAGCGAGTAAGAAAGAAAAGTAACACCAAAAGGGAAACTTTTCTGGATCATTACAGTAATGCCACTGATGCCAGAGTATCTAAAATATATATTTTCATGAGCTGCAAATGAAAAAGGTTTCTCAGGCAGCTTCTAACCCGACTACCTCACTAGTCTGAGCTCCTAACACCTTGAAGAGCCTGTTTGCTCGTTTGAGCCTGTCAACAAGCACAGGAAACTCCTCCTTCTCTCTCTTTACCGACTCTTCTGTCTACCGACTCTCCCAGTGATGCCCCCCCCACACCTCCCCTCGACAAACACCGCTTTGATTTCTCGGCCTGTCGAGCTAGCTGGCCCACGACGACAGGTTATTTCCATTACTGCTGGGATTGTGGGTAATAAGGGGATCCGATGTAAGGACATGGCGCAGGGAGCCAGCTGTCTTGTCCCAGCTGAGCAACAACAACTGACCTCCGGAGAGCAAAGATCTTCACACACTTGATGTTGTAACGCTTGATGTTGTTGGGTCTATCTGTCGGAACACGTGTTTCCAGCCACGACCTTGAGTGATGGGATGTTTTGTAATCTCCAGCTATAATTTAAAATTGAGTCACGAAAAGGAAACCCACCGCACACAGTCGCTTACGTCGGCAAGCGGCTGGAAGCTTGTTCACATTCGCCCGGGAGAACTGGCTTCTGCATAACAATGATATCGACACTGAAGCCATTTTGAAACACAGCTCCATGTGTCTGTGAGTGACGCCAGAGAAGTGACACCAAACCCAGAGGCTTTTCAGACCTTTCCACGGCTCCTCCACTGAAGCACCTCGTCTGTCAGCGAGGCAGGACGGCCTCTTTGATTTGGCCTCGTGTTGTTTTTCAATCTCCTGCCTCGACGTTGCATCACTTCCTCTGTCAGACAGAAAGGTGTCACTCGCTCGTCGTTATCTGTGCAGCTCTGACGAAGGACAGTTCACACGTCGTTTGAAAGCTCAGCGCCTCCAACAGCTACTTGATGAAAGGTTATGTAACATGATTTTGCAGAGTAACGTTAAAGGCAGGAGACTTTAGGATTCAACCCAACCCATAGGAGTCCAGTGTCTTACATAGACTGTATCATAGACCATAGCATATTATCTATATTATATAGACTGTATCATATACTACAACATATTATATAGATTATATAGACTGTATCATAGACCATAGCATATTATATAGATTATATAGACTGTATCATATACTACAACATATTATATAGATTATATAGACTGTATCATAGACCATAGCATATTATATAGATTATATAGACTGTATCATAGACCATAGCATATTATCTATATTATATAGACTGTATCATATACTACAACATATTATATAGATTATATAGACTGTATCATAGACCATAGCATATTATATAGATTATATAGACTGTATCATATACTATAGCATATTATCTAGATTATATAGACTGTATCATATACTACAACATATTATATAGATTATATAGACTGTATCATAGACCATAGCATATTATATAGATTATATAGACTGTATCATAGACCATAGCATATTATATAGATTATATAGACTGTATCATATACTATAGCATATTATCTAGATTATATAGACTGTATCATAGACCATAGCATATTATATAGATTATATAGACTGTATCATAGACCATAGCATATTATATAGATTATATAGACTGTATCATATACTATAGCATATTATCTAGATTATATAGACTGTATCATAGACCATAGCATATTATATAGATTATATAGACTGTATCATAGACCATAGCATATTATATAGATTATATAGACTGTATCATATACTATAGCATATTATATAGATTATATAGACTGTATCATATACTACAACATATTATATAGATTATATAGACTGTATCATAGACCATAGCATATTATATAGATTATATAGACTGTATCATATACTATAGCATATTATCTAGATTATATAGACTGTATCATAGACCATAGCATATTATATAGATTATATAGACTGTATCATAGACCATAGCATATTATATAGATTATATAGACTGTATCATATACTACAGCATATTATCTAGATTATATAGACTGTATCATAGACCATAGCATATTATATAGATTATATAGACTGTATCATAGACCATAGCATATTATATAGATTATATAGACTGTATCATAGACCATAGCATATTATATAGATTATATAGACTGTATCATAGACCATAGCATATTATATAGATTATATAGACTGTATCATATACTATAACATATTATCTAGATTATATAGACTGTGCCATATACTACAGCATATTATATAGATTATATAGACTGTATCATAGACCATAGCATATTATATAGATTATATAGACTGTATCATATACTACAGCATATTATCCTGAATATGTCATTTGTCTAGAGAGTAGCCTTTGACAAGCAGCTGCATGATAATCTAAACTTGAATTATTCTGTCACCACAGTTGGATTTGACATAGAGTGGCTGTAAAGCACGTCTGCATTGACTGTAGACCTCAGTGAAGGTGGATGTGTGAACATTCTAAACATGTTTCCGTCCGTGTGTTGAATGCATCAATGAAGAAACCATCTCCCACACACCTGCCAGTCTGGAGCAGGGTGCCCATGTGAAGCAGCGTTCGGGCATAACACACGGATCCATGGCCAGTATGGAGCCAGCGGTGTCCAAGGCGAGGCACAACCGCCTGATGCTGAAAGAGACGAAGCCTAAAAGTGCATTAGGAAGTGCAAAATGAATTGACAGATGTTTGGCTCAGGCTGTTGGAAAATATGCCACATACAGACTTCCATCACACCTCGTGCATAAAAGAGTTGGCTGAGACGAGCTGCAGACCGCAGGCCACAGGGAATCACAGCAGCCTTTAATAATGGGAAGTTGTTTATGAAGCTGAAAAGGTAGATGACTTGTTGTTGTCATCAGGCTGTTGACAGACGTGCTGTCTGCTCCGTCTGCCTCTCCCTCTCTTAGTGTGTTTACTGGCATATTTATACTCCAACATCCATGAGGACACAAGTTCATTTCACGTTCTAGAAACATCGAGACATCCTATCTGTCTGTAATGATTGTAGGTAAACCGAGCTGATGGCTTGTAGGTTTCCACTCGTAGTGGTTTCATGCACGGTTAATACCTGATTTGTCAACAGTGCGATATACTTTCCCCGTCATCGCCAGAGCCTTTGAGCAAGACCCAGGACAACCTCTTGGGCCTGTGTGTGCTGTAGCTCTTCATAAGTTCAAACCCACAACTTTATGTATTGTAGAAGCACAACTGTGAAGCACAGAGACCAGGTGTGTGTGTGTGTGTTATATATAGAGAGAGAGTGACAGTGACATGCACTGTGTCAACTCTATTCTTCTGGTTGTTGCTCATGTTTTGGTACAACAGGCTTGTTTGTATGAGATCCGCGCTTTAGCTTCCTCCTCGATGGTTCAGAGGCAGGCCCGGTGCGAGCCACCTGGCAGAGCACGGCAGGCCGGAGGCGGGAGCACGGTGGGTGTTCTGCATCGTCTGGGCTGGACCAGCGCTGTCTGTGGCTCAGGGCGGGGGAGCGTTGTGTAACACAGAGCTGTGGCTGGAATTGTTTTTCCCCACATGAACTAGCTTCACGGCAGAGAGAGAGAGAGCGAGAGAGAGAGAGAGAGAGAGAACAATAATTCATTCAATTAATTCTCACAGTGACAGTTTGTTTAGGAGGGAATTATAAATGAAGTGTGTTGTTAAACTGAAACCCGAGAGAAACACGAGATTGTTGTGTTTGAATTGTTCGGGCTGGTGTTTTGTGAAGTTAACAAAACTATTCTTGAAATACCTTTTGGCGCTACAGACAAACTTATATGAATAAATCTATATTTTTGTGCCGGAGGATTGTTTTTTATGCCTTAACTGTAAACCTGAATGACTCACATCAGTGTGATGATACTTGGTGTAATGTACCTATAAAGATGTTCGTGTCTCTCATAAAAATGTGCTCCTGTGTTGGATTAAACCCTCCATTATATGGAAGTGGGTGTTGTAATTGAGTATAAAATCAAGAGAAAAGTCAGTATATATGTGAGTAATATTAATTATGGAGACTAGATACAGATTCGACCTGCAACCAGTCTTTCCTCAGACAAGACACTCTCACACACCCAAACAGGGGGGGGGGGGGTTGTACAGTTGTGTGAGGAGAGGAGTACAGGGGGTAATTTAAGGCTGAATTAGGACCTTTTATACTTATGCCATATTGTCAACACAGCCCGTAAAACCTCCCCCCCCCCCCCCTTCTCTGCCATTCTCCCTTCAGTTCCTCTTTATTTGTTCTAATTCCAGGGACCGGCTGGGTCTTGCCTGGATTTGGAGAGTGCTTGGTTTCAAAGGGTAATTGACACCTTACCTGTAATTTCATGGTTTCACTCCACCTGCCTTTGATGTCTGGGTCTCGGTTGGGGCCAGGATGCGGAGGGGAGAGACGGTGGCGGTGTGCTGCAGCATGCTCTGCCGCGAGTCTCTTCCAGCCCGCCCGAGCGGGTCCTCTGAACATGAACGACGTCTGATGCGAACTCAGGTTATTAAAGAAGAGGGGGGGGGCACTGAGAAGCTTTTCTTGTGGTGACAAATAGGCCTATGGAGTTATCAAGACTGACTGAGATGAGTCAGGAGCAGAGATGATCACCTCTCCTATTTGAATACATCACATGAAAACCACAAAAAAAGTCAAAGATGAGCTTTTCTGGAATTTAGAAAACAATTAGACTCACTGTCGTCTGTCTTTGATCAGTAGTGACTGTGAAATATCCCCAATGAGGCTCATTCAATATGATCTTGCACATCACCTTTATAAAAGTTCACTTACTCATGTTCTTCAACTTTTAACCACATCCGACAGCGCGGTCCGACAGTCTGCCCCCCCGCCCTGCTTCTATCCTGTCCTCCTGGCCCTCCAGCGGCGTGCTGTTGGTGTCGGGGAGCTCTGACTGTAAGCCAGCAGTGGACCCGGATCTGGTCTGTCTGTGGTCGGTCCGGACGACAAGCATCAAGAATAACTCAATGGAAATAGACAATATTCTCGTTTATTGATGTGGGTGGTTTTATAAGCAGTTAGAGTTCCTGTATTAATAACTTACAGATAAGTCAAGAATGAGCCCTTTGATGACCTGATAGACATTTTCTTCAACTTTGTAAATGAGTGTTTTTGCTCCTTTAGGGAACAGACGTAAAGTAGAAGCTGTTGTTTTTATTTTCATGAACTTTGTGAAATACTTTTAATTTACAGTAAGTCGGCCTAATTAGTTTACCCTTTCTTTCTGTTGTTGGTATTATGTTTTTAATGTTTTATGTTTGTAAAAAACAAACGAACATACAGTAAAAATAACCATTCAAAAACAACCGGGTGTTTGTTTTTTGTAATCCCATAACTGTCGGTGATACAGGCTGATAATCCTGTAATCACCGAAATCTGCCTGAATGTAAAAAAGGTTCGATGTCTGGGCTTTGTGCCTCACTCTTGTCTGCATTCTCTCTCTCTCTCTCTTACACACACACACACACACACACACACACACACACACACACACACACACACACACACACACACACACAGATGTCGGATCGTACATTTTAATAATCCTGCATGCTTTTCTTGCCAGCAGCAAAATATAATAATATCGATATTTTGCGTGGGATGAAAGAACCGGAAGCTACAGTTCTCTCAGGAATTGCATCAGATTGAATTGGAAAGTTATTTTCCGTTGTGTCTGGCTGCAGAGCAGAGATGCTCCTCGCTGGGGTGAGAGGAAGGTTATCTGCAGATCCAGGCGAGCAGCGCTGAGTGATGAGAGGGGAGTGACGATGAAAATTGCACTTGTGCAACCATGAATCATTACAAACAAGCCTTTAAAAGACATCCCTCACTGTCATTACCTCCTCTGCCATGCTCTATTACCAGCTACTTCATTACCTTCCAGTGCTCTGCTGTGCCTGCCTTGGCACATGTAGACGTCACACGGACTAACAAAGCTTGGCAGGTGAATCTACGAGACTGCTTTTCTTTTTGAGTGCAAAAAAATAGGGAGGAAAAGAAGAGAGCAGCGTTTTAAAGGATTATGTAATCTGTGACTTGTTGATAACACGGACGGACCGCAGTACAGCAGCCGGGAGCTGACACAGATATTCAAGTCACATCTGGATAATGGACACAAATAAATGAAGCTCGTCTGAGCACAGAGGGGTGCATTGGAGAGGTTTATGTGTGAGTGTGTGAGTGTGTGTGTGAGTGTGTGTGTGAGTGTGTGTGTGTGTGTGTGCGTGTGTGTGTGTGTGTGTGAGTGTGTGTGTGTGAGTGCGTGTGTGTGTGTGTGTGTGTGTGTGTGAGTGTGTGTGTGTGTGAGTGTGTGTGTGAGTGTGTGTGTGTGTGAGTGTGTGTGTGAGTGTGTGTGTGCGTGTGTGAGCGTGTGTGTGTGTGAGTGTGTGAGTGTGTGTGTGAGTGTGTGTGTGTGTGTGTGCGTGCGTGTACGTGTGTGTGTGCGTGCGCATTGTTTACAGTTTACACAGCGGCACACTGGCAGAGCATCAAAATCATGTTGCTTTTTGTTATGAGGAAAACACAACCCCCAACCCTGATGATTGGGCCGGGACAAACAGCAGAAATCATCCATGATACCCCGACGCGTCAGACCTCCCGGCACAGACGCGTATGACAGAGTGACACGGAAACAGATGACTCTTCTAAAATCACAGGATATATTTTACATGTCCAGCTCAAGTGGTCAGCCGCTGTGAAGGAGCCGGGCACAGACGCTTCCAGCTACAAAGTCCTTCATTGGAAGCCGGGAAGTTCATCGGAGATCACTTTGAAAGTGAGACACGTAGTTTAAATACACCTCTAACACAGCATCACCCTCT
>NC_136649.1:23177408-23229908 GCF_949748355.1 Melanostigma gelatinosum | reverse complement strand
CCAGGGCTCCGAGGTCCGGGCGCTAACAATAGCCGGACTGTGCCGTCCCAGTCCCCACACAATGACCATGTCCATGTCGATTAGCGCGGGGGCGGTGGTGCAGCCCGGTAAGGCCGGGGCTAATAGCTTATTACGCAGTGTAAAGTGACAGTGTGATCTGGAGAGGTGCCAGGAAACAGGCCCAATTAAAGGAGAAAAGAGAGGGAGGGAGTGTGTGTGTGTGTGGAGGGGGGGACGAGGGCAGCAACAAGCATTCCTCTGAACTTCGGTCTAATTCGCCCATGACGGGTTCCCTGGGGACTGACACCCTCCGTCGTCGAAAATATTTGAGTATCTTCCTGCTCTGTTGTTCCAAAACACATGTGACACAAACCCCAAACACACTCGCAGGCTACGCTACCGCTGCACAGCTACGGGTGAACAACGCTGTTTACTTGTTGATACAGTTTGAGAGACGGGACACTGAGAATATGGAATATTCTCATCTACACCAAATACAGCACAGTGTACGACGCGGAAGTGTAGTTCATAACATTTAGTTTGAGCTGATATAATCAGACGATGCTCCGGAGATGAATACATACGTGATGAAGCAGGATGAGGTTAAAGGACCATGCTGCTGTATTTCAGTCCATCAACAACAAACCACATTCTGCATATTGTGCAATCGACAACTGTTGGACAAGTGATTTTTATATCATCCAGGCAGCCGTTGGTCTGTTGGAGTACACACTGTATGACACATGCATGTTCTGGCTTTACTCTTCCCACCAAATATTCATTGACACGCGACTGCAATGAATGACTGTGAAGCAAACGTGCGATGTGCTCTCTCCTCAGAGGAAGCAGCTCCACAGGTTGTCTCGTGAGCCATTAAGTTACTTCACGACGGTCTAGACAGCTTGTTAACGTTCAACCAGGTCAACTGTATCCCATAAACGCGTAGAAAGATTTCTGTCTGACGTTAGCGGAGGCGGTTTGTTTCAAGTCTATGGCAGAAACCCCTGGAACAGAACATGTGAATAAAAAGCAGCCCGACACAAACAGTGACGTAAGGAATATGAAGGACTTCTAGTTGTCTTTGCTGTGTTTTCTTCAGTTCATTGCTTGTGAACGAAGTCTCCCTCTCTTACTTCAGTGCTTTGTACAGTCAACAACAATACGTACTGTTAGTAAAACCAGCAATACTTCCCCATTGGTGGATAACCGGAATAAAGCTGTTGTAACAAAGTGTTACTGGGATGTTTTTCTCAATGGGATGTGGAGTCTGTCAGTTCGATGTTTAAGCTCCGGGAGGAAGAACAACACAAGGGGTTAATGTAATCCATTTCATTGGTGGGGGAGTCTAATAACTGGTCTCTCCCTGCGTCTCCATTGGCCCGCTGAGTTTCCATTGTGCTGGCCGGTGCAGGTGTGGGACATGCTTTGTTGATCTTAATCCCCCAGGCAAGGGGAGAGGCTTTGAGTGTGCTTGACGTACCCCACCGGACGGCCCTTTGCTCGTCGGCCGCCGAGCAGCCACCGTCTCCAGCGGCCGCTCACGGGATCCGACAGGCGGAAAAATAATGAACAACACCTCAACCCGGAGCTGACCTGGCTCCAACTCACCAGCTCCACACGAGGGGTAAACGAACCACTTAATTGAGCCTTCCAGCATCAAATCATACTCAGGACCCCCCCTCACCACCCCACCATCAACCCTCACCACCACCACCTCCTCCTTCTCCTCCTTCCCAGACACAGCCCATCAAGATGTTTTCCGACACACATTCTTCCACTTCTCTGGTGTTTGATCAGTTTATGCACATATAACTCAGATACATAAACTGTTTCCACCTCTTACATTCTGTAAGTATTCCCTCTTTCCACATAGAGTAGCTTTACTTGTGTTATTGATGTAGTACATCAGCTACATTTGGCTAATAACACTGTGTACCTTTGCTTAAGGAACATTTTGCCCATTTCTATATTTGTAATGCTTGTCATCGGGTCTGATTCCCTGCTGAATTATACTGCCGTATATATATATATATACTACCAGAGTGATTTCTGGCATCAGAAACTCCTTCAGCTCAGACTCAAGCGGGGCCTCCAACAGACCAGGATCCGGCTTCTCTGCCGCCTTTGACTTTCAGTCGGAGCTCCGGGGGGGAGGTGGAGAGCTCAGCTCCTCCTCGCTGCCCTGCCGGTGCCCGCTGGGAGCCCACACCGACGGCAAGCTACTGGAGACCCAGGACCTATTACTTTACAACACGTTCCATCATCTGTTCTATTCTGTTGCTCAGTATCTTCTGCACATACTGGATGTAATAATCAACGGCACGTTGATGAAGACCTAGTTTGTCCTGGTTTGACTGAAATGCTGAATTGACTGAAATGCTACATGTCAACAGACTCGTGTTCTGAGGATCGGCGTAACGGTATTTGCGTTGATGAAAACTGTGACTGAATAGCTTTTTTTCAATGACCAAGTGCCAGACGAGTCTGCACCAATTTCATTAAACGCTAACGATACCGACAGGCAAAAAAAAGAATGATGAAAAAAATAAAAGCTTTTACTTAAAGTGAACACTTCTGCACATTGGACCACAACAGTGGGCTCTGAAGTTTTGTTTGTGAAGAGACCTTAACCACTCAAAGTTGAAGTATGATTCATCCAAAATGGGCCACAGGAGCAAATAACAAAGTTGTATTATTATCAAATGACAGTTGTTTTTACCCGATAGATTTGGACCCTCTGGTGAATAAATAGCTATTCGGTTTGCAGTTGTTCCCATAATGATACACCAGTTAAACTCAATGAGGTCCGAAACCGACCGGAGCATCATATCAATTTCACGGCATAACACTGTGAGTACCTTTAGACATGCGTGGTGTGAATCATAAACTGTGAAAACCAAATAAATGATCAAATCATTGTCTCTAATCTGCACCATGGGTGGCAAATATTTGCAGAGGGGATTTCCCGATGGGCCGCTTCACAGCAGGAACAAAGCAAAATGGCCTCCACTCAAACGCTGTCAAAGAATGGAAACAAAGGAGACGCTTTCGGGGGACATCTTCACCTCTCTTCAGAGAGACCCGGATGGATAGATGGAGATTGGCGTGAAGGACCAGGGACAATAGCGCCATTGTTTCTGTCTCCTGCATCGAGACGACCGTCAGCTGCGTGTCCGTGCAGGGAGCTTGGCTTGCCTCCCAACTTGAACTTTCTCTCTTGAGTTTTGGTCAGCACATCAGCTGTGATGTATAAATATGTCTACGATGCATTCTGTGAGGAAGGGATTACTCGTCTCAGAGTGACATGCAGTTTGGGGGGATGGAAAAAGAAAAGAAACATTAATAGTTTGTCAGGTGTAATCTGTTGAGTATTTTTTCTTGAAAAAAAATAAGAATTTGATATTCTTTTATGTCTCACTGTAATGCTGCACAGAACAATCCTGTGGTCAGTAAATAAGTATATGAATAATAATAATTCATAAGTAGGATTATTTCAGACTTTTGGGCAACCTGGACAAAAAATGTATTTATTTTGTTTAAGCCACATAAATATGAATTCATTATTAATCTGTTTTTGCTGGTTAACTAAAACGTAAATCATTTTAATGAATTAATTGAAGATGTACCAACTGAACACTGTCCTCATTTTCCAGTGATTTGTACCAAATGACACAGGAAACCTAAGGAAACGACTGAAGATAAGTCATTACAGTGAGCACTGCTCATGCTTATAACAACGTTCTGCACTTATATTAATTCATTGCTTTATTTCACAGAGCTTTTCTTTTGACCTGATCTCCTCCAGGGTCTTCTGAAGCAGTGTTGGGGGTCGACGTCGTTCCCACTCGCGAGGCAACGCAGCAGAAAACAAAGGCAGACAAAGTGTAGATGACTGTGAACGTCACATCATTCCTCCAATCACTGATCCGTGATCCCACAGGAAGAGAAGCTGACTCACTGGAATAAAAGGCAGATCAACATTGTTTGAGTTGGTCTTAAATCATCATAATAAGGCAGTCGGTGTTACACGGTGTGAGAAACACACACAGATAATGAAGACAGTGAGTCAGACTGGATTATGAATAGAGTAGAACCTGCTGTGATTTAAATGGTAAAAGACTGGGTCACTTGAGTTTTTACTAAATCAGAATTTACATAAAGAAGGCCGGCAGGAACACGACCAGCTCATGCATGCTTCTGTTGTTTCTATACGGATGGTAAGAGGCTGCATTGAGCTGAAATGGAGTGGAAGTAATTCAATATGAGATTAAAGTAGATTTATGGGCATGCATTCAGATGATAATGACGGCCTGAAAACACTGGTGCCCTATTTGAAAATGACGCATGACAAAACAATAGAGACCACATGATATTTATTAATAGTCACAGTTGAAACTGCCTGGAAGCTGTATGCACTGTATAAAGATAAAAAAGGACAATAGATACAAAAGCCATTCAATGATCACACTGAATCCTGATATAGCATATCGTTTATACATATATATATATATTTATGACATGGGTTCTAGTGATACTGTTTTCGGCATATTTTGTATGTCATTCACTTCTGCTTTAATCAAACTATGTTCAGAAATCAGTAGAAAAACAATGCCTATTAGCATAAATAGCATAAATAGTCAAACTATTTTTTTTCTCATAAATTTACAAAAATACACATTTATAAAGTCCACATGTATTTACATGAGCTTTAGTGCTGTGGTTTCAGTCAACATGGAGGATATAAAAAATAAGGCAAGGATCATATCTGTATTCAATCCATTGTTACTGCATTTGGAATCGGTCTAAATCATCCTGTGAACCCTGAATAACGGGGCACGTCATTGTTGCTCTGAGGTAACGGCGGTCTCACAAAGGCAACTTTGGCAGATTTTGAGTTGATTATGAATATGAAAAAACAAGTTTCAGCATTTAAAAATCAACTGCAAGAATTTGGCTGCTCCAAAGAGACATGGGGCTCGATTTGGCAAAACTGGCAACAAAACTATATCAAAAAGTACGTTTACATCTTAAACACCAAAGAGCGGCTTTGACTACAAGAGTAGAGAAGCGCTCTGCTGAAACTGCCAAGAACGTAAAGCAGATGCTCAAAATATGACAGAAGACACAAGTGTTCAGTGGTTGTTACTCAGCAAGAATATTTCAGCATTCAGGAGCCTTGATGTAGAGAAAAGAAAAGAAAAAAAAAAAGAGTAGAAAGATAAGTGCTCATTTTTTTTGTTGGACTTTCCGGCCGGTGTTTCCTCGAGTGCTTGTCAACTTAAATCAAGTTTTAGCTAAAATACTCTCTAATATCTCCGTGAACTGCTCAGTGAAGGGAGCGCTGCGTTCACGACGCAGGAAGCTCTCTGACCGCTCTGCTGAAGTGCACGTGAGTGTGCACGTGTGTTTCAGAGGGATGGCGGTGAAGCGCTCCTATAGCTCTGTCCCTTCTCTGGGGTAAATCAGGCTGTTGACACTGAAGCTGTTGTAGAAGTGGCTGTTGAACTGTCCGCTCTGCCCGCCGCCAAACGTGTTGTAGTACACTCCACGGTTGAAATGCAAGCCCTCCCCGTGCTCCGGTGCCCCCGCGTCCTGCCCGCCGTGGTTGAGGTGGTACGGGCTCAGGGCCGTAATGTTCCTGTTCGACAGCTCGTTCACCAGTCCCAGGGACCCCTGCCGGCCGGGGGCCCCCGAGCCGAGCGTTGACATGCTGCTGTAAAAGTTGTTAAAGCAAGGTGCGGCCGAGGCCGGTCCCGACGGCGAAGACGACGACGAGCTCTTGTGGTTCTCGTTCATGGCCTCCATCTCTGGAGAGGGCGGCCCAAGGAGCTGAGGACTGTCTGAGGGCTTCAACGAGGCCGCCACCGCTGGCCTGCCGTCCTCCACTTGTGTGGCCCCCGCCGCCGCCGCCGCCGCTCCTCCTGAGCTGCTCGGATCCGAACGTCTTTTCCTTTTTCTGCGGAAATTTCCGTTGTCAAACATCTTTTCACAATTTGGGTCCAACGTCCAGTAATTTCCTTTTCCTGTAATTGAAGATGAGACAAATGACATATTAGAACTCATATCAGCTTTTTAAAGTTATGTAGTCTAAATAAAATATTTAAAAAACAATTATACTTAAATCTTCAGCATCTCCCCATTCAGTTATGTCTGAACACATTGGGAATACAATTCCAAGTTATCGATCACAACAAATGATAGTTCCTGATCTAGAACAGGATTAAAAACAACATTCCTGTCATGTTCGAGTACAATACATGCACCTGTATTTAAGTCATATTTAGGCAGGGTGCCTTTAATTGCTCTGTGTTCATATGTTGTGTTGTTTAAAATTCCTTTGGAATTAATTCCAATGAATTTATTAGAATATCTCTGTTTTAACCTTTGAAACCTGACTTTCCACATGTATTACAGCTACAATATTTGCCATATTTTAAATAACGTGTTGCTTTTAAAATAAATACGATATCTAGACAGCATCAGTTAGTGTTTGGAGTATTGTATATATTTACATATATACATATATACATATATATATATATATATATATATATATATATATATATATATATATATATATATATATATATATATATATATATATATTCCTTTTTAAGTTAAGGACTTAAGGAAGAAACAAAATGTGAATTAAGTGACTTGTATTCGTGTTTATAATTCCCCACTAATTGAAGCACCCTGAGGCTTTCCGGTGAGTAAACTGTAAATAAAACGTGTTGTTCAGAAGAACATTTTGCCGTGGTGCGTTCAGGTACCTGGATCGTCCTCGTCCCTCGGCACTTTCTTGAAGCAGTCGTTCAGAGACAGGTTGTGCCGGATCGAGTTCTGCCAGCCGGCTTTGCTCTTCTTATAAAACGGGAAATTTTCGGCGACGTACTGGTAAATCTGACTCAGGGTCAGCTTCTTCTCGTGCGCATTCTGGATGGCCATGGCTATGAGCGCGGAGTAAGAGTACGGCGGCCGCACCAGCTTCAGCAGCTCCTCCTGGCTGGCGATGGACAGCCAGCCGAGGTCGGGCCCGCCGAAGCCAGGTGAGTTCGTTATGAACTGTCGCTGCGAGCCGTAGGAGGGCGGGATGAACGACGCCGGGTTGTTCCCGTGCAGGTAAGAGGCGGAGGAGTTGACGCCCGGCCCGTTGAGCCACAGGTACGGGTTTGGAGACGATGCGTAATCTCCGAGGCCGTAGCCGGCGGGTCTCTGCGCGCCCTGGAGGCTCTGCTGGTGGTACATGCTGCTGAGGTTGTCGCAGTAGACGGCGGCCATGTCGGCCGGGGCCTCCTGGGCGCCCTTGGGTGGGAGAGAGCCGACGGTCGGGGAGGTGTGGTGCTGGTGCTGGTGATGGGACTGAGGGTCGATGGAGTTCATCACTCCCCGCGGGAAAAAAAAAATCCTTCAAGGAAATGCTGAAGCGCTTTCAGGTGGCCTCTCCCGGTGCTGCGCAGGGCAGCAGCAACAAGTGTCAGGGAGGATGGAGGAGTTTGGAGGACTTTTAACAGTATAAACCCCTGACAGCAGCCACATCCAGGCACCAGATGATTCCCAGCAGCCAATAGACACACGATGAGTAACAGGGGGTGTGGTCATGTTCTGCCTCATTCAGCAACAGTGAGATCAAAAACGTCCTGGAGAGACACAGCAGCCTCCTGCTGCTGGGGTCAGGGTGTCTGCGAGGGAGCAAACAACCAACCGGAATCAGACTCATCACTTGTACCACTTCCTCTGACACTAGAACTCTGCACTCACTTCATGTTCTTCTTTCATCCAAAATCAAGCTGAATGAATTTATTTTGTTTGCAATAAATCAGCGATGAAAAGGACTTGGCTACTAAACCGATGGAGTATTCAGTCAACTAATATTGAAAAGGATTTAGTGTGTGATTTAGCAAATAATCAATCCTTAACAGTAACTTTGTGTCAATAATGTAGATTACAACTTTTACAGAAAATGCTAAATAGCTGCCTCATCTTTCGTTACTTTTTTCCCACCCTGTGTTTATGGTATTTCTTAAAATGAAAGCAGGCCAGTTATAAACTCCAGGGCTGATGAGGTCAAGTGGGAACAGGTGTGTAGGTGGGAGGGGCTGTCAGGTGACCAGCAGAGAGTCTGAGGGCACCTAGTGGACGGTTAGAGGGCAGCTGGTCTGGGGAGTGAGAGGAGAGGACGAGGCCCAATCCCACTGACGGACTTTGACACGCGTTGCCGCAAAGATTGTGAGGGTTTCGTTCTGTCCCACTGTCAAATCGAGTGTTTGAGGGCTCTCTTGCAGACATTTAGGAACATTTTCCGTAATCCACATTTCTGCAGACTTTGCCCGAGGGAATTACCCACAAGTCAGAGCAATGTCATGTTAACCACGGGGTTACCAGTGGAAGCCTGGAAGCTGGAGACGTAGAAAAAGAAGGAAAACAAAGAGGACGGCACAAGGTGTTCAGCCTGGCTTTTAATTTGCACAGGAACATTATGGATTAAAGAAGGTACCTAAAACACATACAAGCAGAGGAACGCAAGCAGAGATTATGCAACATGTCATCTGTTATTGAAGCTGGTTTTTTTTGACAAAAACAAGTAAATTTGACAATAACTCTCATCTCGTAACCCAACAGCCTGGAAGACCTTCAACTCAGGGAGTAAAAAGTATAGAACACAATTGAACATAACCTGTTAGGTGATAACGTGACATGTTGCAGCACAGTCCCAATCGTATTCACACCGTTTCACCCTGACAGCTTCTCACACTCAGACATTTACCAGGTGACATCAGATAAGTCCGTAAGGGATCAGGGCTTAAGGCCTCTAAGGGGGGCATTGGGCTGGAGAGCCGGTCCAGACAAACCACCAACGAGGAAGTTCTCATGACAGTGGGCCCCAGTGAGTGTGCTGTTCAGCACTCTGTGCAGTATTTAAAACTGTAAATGAAAGTTCAATTATGAGGCACTGAACCAACAACAACAACCGACAAATTCTAATAGACCATAAAACTCAATTAACTTACATTAGTGCATGATTAATATATTGCATCTATCCATGCTGATGACAATCGAGGCAACTACAGATAACTAGAGGATGCATTTCTTGGAGAAAAGGCCGTGTGAATGCTGACAGCTGAGAGAAATGTAAAAGGGAGTCCTGGAACCCCTTTCGTGCAGGCCGTCTTGCCCATAGAGGTGAACACAGGGAATCAAAATCGAGTTCATGCCTCTAGTACTCTGGTAGATTCTGGTGCCTCCGTGCTAACAATTGGTGGTCCCGCTACCCTACACATGCATACATGGTGGTCCTGGTACACCAAGCCCAAAGCCTCTATGTTTGTCCCAAACCAGGCTCTCAAAGGGAGAGAAGTGGCTTGAAGAGCCGGGATAAAGGGCTTTCATTTCCTGCAGAAAAGGCAGTTTGAATGCTGGCAGCTCACACTGGAAATGCAGACATGGGTTCTCCGGCTTCCTCCCACGGTCCAAAGACAAACAGCTTCGGTCCATTGATGACACTAAATCACCCGTAGGTGCTTGCTAAAAAGTGGGTTTATTAATATGAGAGATTTGATTTTATCAGCTGAAAAATCGACGAAGATACGAGTGAAAGTACATTTTATCGTGAACAAGCAACGGTCATTACAAGTATACAACTTACCAAGCTGTGTGTTGTTACAAAGATCAGTGCACAGTCCTGGACCAGTCTGCCAGCTGACTTTTGATTTCTGCAAATCCAAAGTAAAGTATTTCACCTGCATTGACTCCAGATTCATCAGAGCATCTGATTCGATGAGTTGGGTTTAAGTGAAGAGAAGCACGTCTCATGGTGGAGTGGGTTTACCCACTTGTCACGGAGAAATAAGTTATCTATTATTATCAAAAACTGACATGTAAATAGAACAGAATGTCTCCAGGAACCGGCTCTGCTGTATGAAGCAAAGATGGGAGTGAAGTCCGCCATGGTGGTCAACCGGAAGGGGCGGGACTTCCCCTCTCCATTGACCGCTTTCTATTGGCTCTTAATTATGATATCAATCCACACTGGGTGAAAGTATCTTGTATTTTCTCATTGTAACTCAACTGAAGCTCCACGGGTACAGGGATTTACACCTGTGTGTCTGAGGCTGCTCCAATCGGTCTCATGGAGCACTTTCATTTCTGTTTTTGATTTGGCCAGACATATTTGGTATGTTTGGAAAAGTTTAGATAGAATTTTAAATACATTTCTGTCAGACTGAACAATGTTTGGCTGCGCAGCATTAGTTGGTCAAAATGGTTGATTAGTCATAATTGGTTACCTTCAAATTGACAACTTAATTGAGAAAATATGAAATGAAATACAGTATAAAAGCGTATCTGAAGAATGTAGTTATACTGGTGGACAAGAGGACAAAGCGTCTCTGAGGGGACAGAGCAGCTTTCAGAGTTCAGCTGACCAACAATAAACCAACTGAAGCGCATGCAAACATAAAGATAATATCTGAGTCACCTGCTGCTTGTGTACATCAACTTATTATATGTTGGTTCACTGGCTTGGGATCATCACTTCCTCTTCTGAACCTCTTTACTCTTCTGTGTTTTAAAATAAATCATCAAAATAATGTTTTTATTTCAGATCATTTTTAATGTTTGCTTCAGTAAAACATGTCTTTGTTCTGTTCGACGGTGTTATTAAGTCCCCTTTGAACATGAGATGTCACATTGAATTGTGTTTACCATAATAAATAATGATCATATTCATGTTTTTACCTTCCTTCAATAAGGACATTGTCTCTTACTGCAGCCTTGTACTTGAGTGTCTGTTCATCTCTTGGCTCTCTCTCTCTGTGGCTTTGTTCATCAAATGATTTGTGGCGGTGCACTGCCACCTGGAGCCGCCTTCTTTCTGTGGCAAAATGAGAATATTCAGGGTTTTTAAAAGTAGGAGAAGACATTCACCACAAGATGGAGGCAGCTCACCGCTCAGCGAGTCCGATCACGAGGCGTCACCGGCAGCTCGACCCTGCTGTCAAAGGTCGTTGAATGAAGTCAAACCTCAGATATCCGCGACAATGTGGTTTTACTCCAGCAGCTCCTGGAGATTGAGAAAGTCTCTGAAGAGGTTGAAGTATAGCTTTTGATCACATTAACCCAGAGATTCCACAGTTAGACCTGCAATCGTGCAAATAACTTGCTGTAAGGTCTTAAAACAGGAGAAGAGGAATAGAAATGTGTAAAAGAGCAGAGCCTGTCTGCATCGACAGAAAGCCAGCGGTGCTGCATGTCTTCTTGGAGAGGAACTTTCTCATCGAGCGGAGTCGGACCCCCTCTGAGCCCCGCTGTGGTTACTTTGGTTGGTATTGACACATTATCTGCCAACACTTCCCCGTTCTTCAGCATCTGATAGACGGAGGTTTCTCTCTAATGCAGCTTTTCCACTGAGATCAGGCCGCAGAGTAATTGTCCGCGCAGCACCAGGAGTCGCTCTGTCTGACTGTAATTCTATAATATCGGGGTTGGCTGTGGCAATAATCCCCGGGGCTCATCGTGCGCCGACAAAACTGCTTCACAAACTCAAATGTATGTGAGAGAAGCTGAGATGCGGAGCGAAGAGCTCTGGAGCTCCTCAGCAGAGACGTGTTCTGGTGAAGATGCAGCTTCTTGAGTTTGTGACTTTGGCTTTTGCTGTCTGAGTTCAAGAACCAGAAGGATGGAACGTAGAACATAATACAGTGTTAAATCCTGCATGAAGAGGAATTGAACAAAAACAGAATAAAGTGTTCAGCACCTAACAACAGAGGGTGGATCATTATTCTGGCTTGTTTTCGGT
Source organism: Melanostigma gelatinosum (assembly GCF_949748355.1). Classification (NCBI taxonomy): domain Eukaryota; kingdom Metazoa; phylum Chordata; class Actinopteri; order Perciformes; family Zoarcidae; genus Melanostigma; species Melanostigma gelatinosum. The sequence continues at coordinate 23,218,111 of NC_136649.1, read as the reverse complement.
GTGATGGCAGATGTTCTCCACCTTTATTCAGGTGTAGCTTGTGTCTTGTTGGATGAACGGAAACCCTGAGAGGGAAGAAGAGTAAACATTCTGCTGATCCATTTTCTAAATCTAAATAGTTTTATCTGCTGTGATAAAGGTTTTGACGGGAAACAATTTCTTTTTAGAAGTTACTTACTTCACTGTTTTTAAGAGGAGAAAAAGGTTTTGGCAGTTTTGTTTTTTGAGTGTGTGTTTTGTTAATACTCATTTCCGCCACAAGATGCTGTCGTGCACCACGAGACCATGTTCCAAATATGATTAAAAGCATTCATGTTTTCATGAATGACGTTTTAATTTCTTCATGCACTCTAAACACAAGGCACGTATGCAACAGATCCTCACACCAATGAGCAGTGGCCTAAGCTCTACGCGATGACGAGCATGTGGGCGCACGTGTCGGCGTGTCAACACGTGCTTGTTAGTTGACGTTAAATTGACTCACCTACTAGCAAGTTATGTACAGTACTGTCACTGTCATGACTTTGGGCTAGAAATGTATTTCAATCTGCGCAAATCTGCCACACAGACACGAACACTCCGTGAACAATTTAACGGATGCTTTTCTTATGGTGTTTATATAAAAAGAGGCAAAAGCAGAAAAAAGACAATGACAGATACTTAGACATAAAAAAAACATAATTTCTGTTGTGTATGTCTTTTTGCACGTCGCGCTCTTAGAGATGATATGTCCCTGCTGTCAACAGATGACACATCATAAGACAAAAAAAATTGAAATCAATAAAGAGAGACAGATGACAAGTGGGACATCCAGAAGCAGGGAGGATGCAACAACCACAGAGCCGTTCAAAAGAAGTGGTGAATAAGAAGCAGAGCGGTGGCACAGTGTGACGCTCTATGATAATACTGTCAAGAGGCTCAACATGTAGAAAACGCTGAACAGTCCCTGACTCACAGGTCTCATCATACAACTTGTAGCCTGCTTTGTTTTTCTGTTTTTGCCACCCATGCTGTTTTTCATGGACTTTCAAATGCATATAGCACAGCGGATCTCCAAAAGGACTGAGCTGAAACTTTTCAGATGTGTTTCTCTCCGTATTGGTACATCGGGGACGAGGAAGGATGGATGGATCCAAAACAAGTCTTTCCTGCTGCTGCTAGGCCTGCTGTAAAATCGGAGGAATAAATAGAGCCTCCAGACAAAGTACAAAGTATTGACGAGCATAGTGGTGTATGAAGTATTGTTTCCTGCGATGACAAATGAGTCTGTCATAAAAATAGCTTTGATTGTTGATTTCCAAAGGCTAAAAATGACCTTTTTAGTACCAAAGCACAAAGTAAGAGAACCAACACCGACACCAGGAGACCGAGGCCGTAATGCTGGACCCGCTGGAGGGAAGGGAGTCACGGGAGAACCAGAACCAGGACTGAGAGGGGCAGACCGGCAGACCTGCTGCAGTAGAATGAGAGGGTTTTCTAAAGGGACTCTGGTGCTCTGAAACACTACCACGTCTGTCCACAGGGACCGCCAGAATCAACACTCGATGAAAGTGACGGTGATATTTGCTTCTCTGAATGGTTCAACTGTATAATCAATCAAATTGAAATGTACACAGAGAGGTAAACTTGCTGCTTTACTGCTTTACCACTTCTGGTTCGGGGGGAGGCTGAGCTGCAAACGTGTGTATGCAAAGCCCTATTTATTCCTGATTCGGAGACAGTCTGGCCCATTCAGCTGACGCACAAGCGCCACCATTTACCTCCCGTCTATTTCTGTGACTTATTTAGACCCGCGCGCCGGGCTCCGTGAGTCGACCTGTGTTTGGCCGAGCGGGGATCGTTTACACCGGAAGCCTTTGGAAATAAACATTTGCACTTATTATACGTCGCATGCTTCTTCGAGGCAAACACAAACGCATGCACAGGCGAACATGTGAGCCCGGCACGAGACAGATAAGAACATGTGTGCACACGCACAACACAGGAGGCATTCATAGCGGCCGTAAGAACACAGGGCTGCTTTGGAGAGGCCGGCCGCAGCTCTGCGGACAGAGAGGGAACATACAGGAGATGTTATTGCTCGATATGTTTATAACGCTGCCGTGGAAAAATAAGAGGCTCGGCCACAGGCATTTCCTCAGCTCCTCCGGCTCCCCGGTCACCTCTCCAAGCCGCCGTGGAAGGGAGGCTGTGAGCGTTTAGATGAGGGCTGAGTGTCAAACTTCATCTTTTACAGAAATAGGCAACCTCATTTCTGTTTCTCTTCTTTATCACAGACTCCTTTCACCACCTCTTGCTTCTCCAAAGTCTAAACTATGTGTTGCATCTATTGTCGTGATCCATGCAGGAACTTGAAATGTTGATTTAATGTAATCTTAGAGACAATGGGGTAATCAACATTGCCGATTCACATGGGGAACAAACGGCGGCCTCTCCTGGCTGAATGATGGCCGTTTGTTGGATCCATCCCCCGCCCGCCTCGTGTGTGCTTACTTCCTCATTCAAGATTACGTGGAAAACATACGAAATGATAATGTGGGACATCTACAAATTACGCTGCATTACATTCCGTAGGTTTAGCTACAAGCAGACAACGGTGTACGTGCCTCAGACAAACTTTACTTTTACAGTAAAAGCAGCTGAAACTCATATCAACTTCAAAACGCAGTGGAGTAAACTCCGTGTGGCCAGCGATGTAAGCAACCAGCAGTCAAACCAAACAATAGCTGCACCGAATATTCTCCTTCACATCTTCATGTTTAATTCCTCAACCGTATTTATTTCAACCCAAACGACGATCTTTTGCAAAACATAACTGAGTAGTTGTGTTGCCTGAACCTAACAAAGTTGTTTCTTGTGAAGACAAAAGTTTATTTTGAGAAGATCGAATGCATGTAACAAGCAGAAATTGGATTTCATAGGAAAGTTCAAGATATCATACGAACTGTTGTATCAGGGTATGTTGAACAGTTTCATCTTTTTACGGATGTCAGCTCTGCAGGACTACTCATCAGCCTGGTAGCGCTGCGTCGGGATGAGGGAGGCTGCATTCAGGCGGCGCAGCAAGTAGCCTCGGGTTATGTGGCGTTGTGAGAGTGCTACTGAAATGGCCAACTGTGTTTGGCAACCCCCAATGTAGCACAAGTATACATTTCCAACCGCACTTGAAGGCAGCTTCACGCACTCATTTCCCAGCAGCCGGACCACAGACTGTATTCTAGAAGTGGACGTAGTCACGGTGACGATTGCTTTGTGGACGTTTTGAAGCCTCATGTTCGGCATTCTGGACATTTACTAAATGAACATCATGCTGTATTGAAGAAGACTTGAAGATCATTTTTTATCGGTTTCAACTTTCCCGCTACAGCGGCCTCCAATGACTGGGAGGACTGGTGTTATTGCAGCAACGATAGCTGTGAATGCAGCCTGACAGCTCGGCTGTTATTTCTCCAATTAAATCTTTTATCAGTATCCAGAAATATTAACTTCATGTTGCCTGAGAACTGTATTTTGAGCATTTAAATGTCTATTGGCTGCTTTGTATGTTGGTGTTCAAGGGAACATCGTTCATTCTGCTGTGTGTGTTGAACCAGCTTTCACAGAATATATTCATGATTCAAAGGACAACATTCGATGATGAGGGTTCTCTCAGCTCTTCTATTGGACCAGCGTTTTGTCTCACATCTCTATTAACACGAGCTTCAAGGACGAAGGAAAGGAAACCTATTCTTATAGAGTGACTTATGCACTAAGTCACTCTAAATGATAGTGTCGGCCTATAATGTGAATGTAAATAACAGCTGAAATCATGTCACATTTGATTATTTTCAGATATAGCCATCCTCTGCTCGTCGCTGCTCCGCTGAAACCAGCTCTCTGTTTGCGATCCAAAGCAGAATTAGGCCTGGGAGCACGGCTCACTCCGCTCGCCTTCAGAAGAGAATGCTCTTTTTGGATGCCGCAGTACGACGTTGTATGCAGTATACGTTGCATATCCCTCAAAAAGGCAGACCTGTAGCTGCTCGTGCCTCTGATGTGCTATCCAACTGTAAAATACAGCTTTGCGAGCTCGGCCTTCTTCAAAGCCTCGTTGTTTTTGTTTTTTGTCTTTCTTTGTTTTTTTTGCCCCCTTCTGCCAGCGCCGACTCGGCTCTGCATGATGAGTGGATCCGAGTGAAGAAGTCGGGTGAAAAGCCTGAAAGGAACTGCAGCTAATTCATGAAACAGGCCACTATCGCATGAACTAAAAACAGGAGTTATAGCTGCATGATAAACACCAAGAACTGGCCATGAAATGGGCCACTGAGCCGCTGGTGTGTTGTGTGTTCATCTCTGTTCTGTTTAGAATTCGCTGCAAATAATCGATGTGAAAAAACACTCCTTTCATTCTCTTTGACTCCGGGGCCCTAATGGCTTTTTTAGTAATGACTTTGTGCCTTTAACGGCACAAACATCATTAACCCGGGACATTGTTATTCTAATCTCTCTCTGTCAGAGGCTGAGCCCTCATACCGTTGAAACAGTTTCCTCATTGTGAGCCGGCGGGGGAGGGGGAGTGGTGGCTGCTTCAACTGCTGCCACCTGAGCGGGCATCGGCATCCAGAGAAACCTTACGTTTAGGGTGGTCTCCAAACCACGTCCTCCTGGCGCTCCTCTTTATGTGGTCCTAAATCCACCTCCTCATCCCTTTCCCCCTCTCGCTACACAAACCTCTCACTAAAAGGCCCCTCACACGATGAACAAAGTTTCACTGGCACTCATTTGTTGACTTATCTGGCATGGCGGCAGTTCGCCTTTTTTGAAAAAAAGAGATCTTTAAACAGCGTTTGTTGGGCTTGTTTTTCAGCAGGGAGATGGGGGACTGTTGTGCTCCCTCCTCCTCCCCCTCGACACACAGGAAGAACTTCTGCCATCTCCTCCACAACGTGAGCAGGTGCAAAGACAAGTCTCAATGACATCTTTGTACCAAATGGAAGAAGTTTGGAGGTTAAACAGCACTCCTGGCGGGGGCCTGCACCACCTCCCCTCCTCTGTCTGCCTCTCGGGGGTATCTGAACGTGAGAAGTTAGCTGTGACAGGCCGCGGTGGGGGAAGCCATATATCCTGAAGTGACACAGACACCAAAGGTAGTTGCTTTTTGGCTTCCACGGCCGCCTGTCACGCTGCTTTTATCTCCGGCTGCTACGGCCTTTTACTCACTGTAGTAGTTCATGTTGGTCCAGTGTTGCCTCTGAGCCCAGTTCACAATAGAAACTCACGATAGCAAGTCCTGTTTCGTAACCGTGACTTAACAGCAAAGTACATCAACTGTTCCAGTTTAGGGAACTACATGTTAAAGCATCTCTGAAATCATTTATCTTTTCAGGGGAATGCATCAACCTTGGAGTAAATGCAAACATTTATAACATTCAACACTTTAATATCTGACCTTATTCTTTTAGGTTTCAACGTTAATGGTTTTTTTCCACTTGCCAGAAATCTAATTGCCCAAAGTACAGTTTTACTACGATGTGGTATTGTGATGGGGCAACCCTGATGGTTCAGCCCTGGATTGCATTGTTTCCGAGGGCATGTATTGTCAGTTATATTCAAGCTTTTTCAAACTCTCAAACTTCAGACAAATTGCTTTTGTCAACGTTAACGAAGTTGACGAGACAGAACCCGTACGATCAGTCGCTTCAGTGATTTCCAGTGTTTGCTGGCAGCTTTTGAGGACACACTATCTTTATGTCTCTCAAAGTTTCTCTTCCCTCCTGTACCGCCATGTTGCTGTCAGATGTGACAATTCGGCCGCCTTCTTGTCCACGACGTGATGAAGCTTAAAGCGTAAAGGTAACAGGCACACAGGCAGTGAAACACCACGCTGCAACAATGATGAACTGACAATGGAAAACAGTGATTGGGAAAGGAGGGACAGGCTGAGGGTATCTGGTGGATGGATGGGAAAAGGCAAAGAAGGGGCCTTGTTGCTAATAAGAGACAGAGAGGCAGAACGTGACAATCGCCGTGGTTTCATCTTTAAAAATGGGTTTGGTGGAATTGGTGAAGACACCAATTCCCAAGTTCTGTATTGTTTCAAAATTGGACAGTTGTCTGTAATTGGTGCCATAATGCCAGCTATTATTGGCTGTAATGGGACAAATTCTATTTGGCAACAGGCTGAGCTCCTGTTTTTGCCAAATTTCCAAATGCAGCTGATATCACAGGAACAAGCCATGCATGTGGTGATGGAAACCAACGAATTGAGTGATAACTAAACTGCACGTTGTCTCTATCAGGGCCGCCAATGACATCGCTGCACATTTGTTATACATGGTGATTATTTCTGAGCCTAATGATCAGCCACGATAAGCCATCTCTTCCGACTCCTTAAACGTAGAGTACGAGGTTCTATTATTTCTGGAGCCGGTCCCACGACCCGAGCCTCTGCAGCCCTCTCTGGATTTCATGCAGCTCTCAGGCGGTGACCTCAGGAACAATGTGGGGTGCTGTGCAGATTCTGGGGACCAGGCGAGCCCAACTGGCCCCACCTGCTAGCAGCTTTACTGGCCTGGCCCCGGCCCCGAGGCCTGTTTCTACACTGCAAAAAACATCCAAATCATCTGATTTTATTTGTTTGTTGAGGATTTAAAGGTGTTTCAGCTAAATGTAGCCAAATCGCCAACGTGTTCTTAGTGTTGTTGACTAAGTTAGAAAAGTCAGCCTGAATCTGGAAATGGCATTTTTTTGCATTAAGATTCGAGTCTAAAGCAGGAAAGCTAGAAACTAGAAGGAGCGATTCACTGTACTGTGTGTCATCACTCAAAATGCAGTTTTAAAATGTAACATGAGGTCAACTCTGTATTTGTCTCTGCCTTCATTTGATCTGAGATTTATCTAGAACAGGGTTTTGTAGCTATTCTGGGAGACATTTCACAACATATCCAGCCAGCTGCAGATAAAGGTTCCTGTTGATGTCTCAGTCGGGGACAGCCCTTTAAAATCCATGCATGCAACGACACATGTCCCAGAAGAAACGTCCGCGTGCCTTGTCAGATAACAGTAGCACAGCTACATTTGTGGGTTACACACTTTCAATACATGTTTCAAATTCAACTACAAACCTGCATTATCAAAAGCGTGCCAGATGCTCAATTCACAGTTTTTAGATTTGAGTTCCAAAATAGTTTTCACAACTGAAACATTTCCTTCTGTACAGATCTAATTTGTGTTTTTTCTAAACTGAGAGTTTAAATATTAAACAAGACTGTTGGTTGACATGATGCACATAAAGTTTTTGCAGGGCCTTTTTTACAGTGATCCCTGACTCAGCTGTCGGCCATACACACACACACACACACACACACACACACACACACACACACACACAGTCATGTATTTTGGGGACATTACATTGAGATTTAGCCTAACCATAACCTAGCTCTTACCCGAACCTTTAACCAACTATTCACCCTAACTTGTAAAGTTATAGTCGTGGGGACGTGCAATTGTCCCCAGTTTGTCTAAAACGAAGGCGAGTCGCCACACAAATCAGCTGCCAACAGTCACACACACGTTTTGTACTTTGATACTTGTGAGGACCGTCATTGAATACATTCCCCAGTCCTTAAACATCACAGCTAAAACATTTAAAGTAACATAAAACCAAGTATTAACCTATTAACTGTCCAAGCTTCCTAAATAATGTCTCACTTTAATAAATGTCCTCTCTCATGGTCTAAAAATCGAATTGGTCCCCACGAAGATAGAGGAACAAGAGGTTGAGCACACACAGCATGTCGATCACATGGTCCTGTGTGAATCTGCTCTGCACCACCTGCCCCGGCTGTAACAGGGGTCCACATGTGAACAGTGGTAGATTGTGATGCAGCACGATGCTGGCACAGAGACGGCGGGGGATGAACACCCTTTAACCCTTTCAGCGCTTAATTAGGCCGTAAGAACAACATTACTCAGCAGTCTCCTGTTCCTCTGTGTCTGCCTTTTCACCGTGATGCACTCAGGACCCAGTGGCGGCTGGTCAATAGAGGGCCATGGGGCATGGCCCCACCATGAGCCACACAAAAAAAAAAAAATTATAATTATCATAAATTATACAAATTGTCAATATTTGTGTTTTTGAACTGTGGAATGTACCCAGTAATGTGTGTAAAATGTGATATCTGCGCAAAATATATGCTTTTCCTGCTCGTCCTCTCTCTCTGTGTGTAGACACTCTGAGAACGCGCAGCTTGGGGGGCCTGATCGTTTTGGCCCAAAAGAGGCGGGTCTATGAAGCAGTTTAGCCAATTGCTGATTCAAAATATAAATGAGTGACATACAATTTAGCCAATCAGCACCCTCAAATAGATTCAGCTGTGGGCCAGAACGATCAGACCCCCTCGCTGCGCGTTCTCGTCAGGAGAAGTCTCTACAGGCGAGCACTCCTGGTAAACTGGTGGAGTATCCGGCTGCACACACACAGAGGGCTGTGTAGCTTTGAAATAGACCTCCCACCGAAATATTAATGAAATATGTTACTGTTGCATATGTTATCGACTGTTACGATTACGATTACAGAAGTTTGTTTTTAGCTGAATTACTTTTATTTCTCTGAGTTTCTTCTGGACAGAAAACGATCCTTTACTGTATTCTGTGAGAATCAGCACACCTGCTGTGACTTACAGAGGTAAACAACTTGTTTTTTTTAATGCATCTTAATCAGTTATGCAAACAAAAGTATAAAAGTCGCCACCCACCTGACGAGACTCTGACTTGCCGTACCGTATTTCGGTGACAAAGTGCTCACAGTTGTGAGTGACGGCGTTGTACGGCTGCGCCGAGCTCACCGTCCTGCAGGCCTCCCTCACGATGACGTGGCGGTCTCGAGGCTCGTACTTGTGATCGAGGAGGTTGTTGATTTCAAAACGGTGGCCGCCGACCACTTCCCAGATCTTCTGGCGCCTCACCTGTACCCTGCTGCTGTCCAGGAGCATCAACAGGCTCCCAAAAGGGCTCGAGTCGTCACCTGTGTGAGTGTGTGTGTGTGTGTGTGTGTTACATATGAGACAAGCAGGACAGAAGGTAAGCAGCTTGGAAAAGAACAGGGATACAATTTAAGAGAGGGAAATTCGTTTTTGTCTTTACTGTTATTTTACATACATGTACGTGATTGGCTGATAACAAAATGAAGGCAAATTTATTGACGGTCGCTCAAGATGAATGTCATAACAGCAGCACTTCACTCACTCGGAGGAATCAAATGAACAACTTCATTCCCGCCGATGTAGACGGCCCAGTGCTCATACGTTCCGCGGAAGATCTCGATCAGGTCCCCGGGCTTTGCCCCATGGTCAAACTAACATGATAAGACAAACAATTATCGTTAATAAATGATAAGAACAATAAAGTTGGCATGTAGTCAGTGTGAGTGGTCAGCACTTAAAGGTCTGGTTTCAGTCCCCGGGTGTCAGATACCGACGCTGGGCAGTGGCCCTCGGTGTCTTGATACCGACGCACAATGCACCCTTCAGCTATCAGATCTAGTTTTAAGTTTGAGGCGAGGAGTGGTGGACGGGTCAAACAAACATCGAACCTTTACTCAGGGGACCGGCGTTCCTTTCCTTCGCCAAACCAAAAGTTGACTTATCTTTACTGACGAGGGTTTGTCAATAACCTGTGACGTTTCACGATGTCAACTACGTGTTAACTGCGACAATCTGCGAGGACGAGATCGTCAGCATGGACATTAACAAAGTACGCTTTGAGAGAAAATGGGGAAGAAAAACGGTTGTAAAAATGTTTTATGATGAAAAGCCTCCAGCGTGTTTGTTGGATCTGCCTGACATTATACTTCATCAATAAATGTACCATTGCACAACTCATAAAACAAACAGGGAAAGGAACACCCTGTTTACTGAGAACTTGCATCACGTGTTGTGGAACGAAGGTACATTGACAGACATAGTTAACACTGGGATGTCTTACATGACAAACCTTTACATGTCAGCACATTTCACTTGTTGTGTCACTTCACCCTGTTTGTTCTTCGTGTTCTCAATTCTTCTTATTTCAGTTCTTACTTTGACTGCAACGGAAACGTTTATCTTTACAGCAGCAGACTCAAAGTAGAGTCATGATACTTTGTAATCCAAGAATATTTACATCACATCGACAGACTAGTACGTCTTTAAACATGCTGCCAGTAAGAATACAAGCTTGTTTTAACGCTCCTCTCCTCCGGGCTCAGCAGCAGGAGACTCACCAGTGTCGGAGCCATGTCTTCAGGTCCTCATCAGTCAGAACACAGGAGACTGAAACCTAACTGTGCTTATGTCTCAGAAGCAAAAGTGCTCACCTGATTATGGCTGGTAATAACTGAGATGCAAACAGAGAGAGATTAGATAAGCACGTTGGTACACATCACATGGCCTTTTCTGCAAATCATTGACCGGATGAGCCGATGCCAATGCTGTATTTGAGGACCTGCCACATGGTGGCGAGTGCAACAGAGCTGCAAAGGCTGACTTTCATTTCTTGGGAATTGTTCAGGTGCACTAATGCTGCAAAGTTCTCAGGGTCCAAGTTTCATCAGCCTGGTCTTTGTGGTAGATTATAGAAGTCTTATCAAGCCATTGTAGCAATTGGCACATTTTTGTAAGTGTTTTAATTTACAACGTTTGTCAATTTTACACGCTCAACAGCTCCACAGCACTATTAACAGATAACAATTACCTTTCTTTAATCCCACTGAATGAAAGTCATTTGATACTCCGTGAGGAGACGTAGTGAAAAGACAACGTGCTTCACTTTACCAACACACATGATTCCAGACAGAAGATAAACAGCAGCCTGTACATTTAATACAAATATCCATCTTCACGCTCCTCGTGGAGGCAGCGGCCTTCAGACGACAGAGTCAGAGACGCACGGGTTCCTCATTGAAACGTCTTTCTGCGGTGAAGTGATTTGTAAATGAGAGGCTTCACAAGGAAACATACATGGCTTTGTAAATAACTTACTCTTTAAATTGGACAGTTAATAACAATCTGCTTATAACAACTTGATAAAGTGATAATATGTCCGGGCTTTTTGTCTGCCAGCTCCTTCTGGAGCTTCTCTGCCTCCTAGTGGTCAGAATATATCAAAGCAGCTTTAAAAATCGAGTGCTCTGGCACAGATGTAGCAGTGGCAGGTGAATGTTGGGAATATCAAGAATGATTTGCAGGAAAGCGTCCAAGCTGGGAGACCTGGAAGTTAAATGTCTCCCCAGGTTGTCGTTAAGTGCTTGAAACAGGAAGCTCTCAATCAGAGCAGCACAGGGATCCCACCGGCCTTTTAGCTCTGCAGGATGTTTGGGGAAATTCCCCCCAGTCAGATCAACGCTGCTGAGCCTTTTATTAAATACAGCTGTAATACAGTAAGTCCTGCATCCCGGCCAAGAATCCTTCTGTTCTTCCTCTGTTTTCCTCTCACTGTTCTGCTCTCTTCTGGTTGTCTTCGCCTCATTGACAGCGGACAGAAGCCAGAGGAGGGATTTGACACCAAACATTCATTTCTCTTCCTGTCTGTCAGCGCTGCCTTGCACCACAGCACCTGTTGACCAGCGTGCCATATGTGCCGTCACCTGCCCGCTGCTTCAGCCAGCCTCTCCACATCTAAACTCTGTGCTTTCGCTCCTTTTATTTATTTCTCTCTCACAGCACTAGAATAACCACTGCAGTAGAAGTGTTGCACTCAAAGTTACTGTGAGGAACTTTGAACTGCATGAAACAGTCTCAGTTTGATCTCGATGCCTCTATATGACCTATAAGAGTGAACGGGACCATCAGAGAGAAGATGGTCTGTTTCTATAGAGTTATTCTCAATGCGTGTCATGCGTGCCACCGTGTTCTGGTGGAATCCGATGAAATGATGCAGGACTGAGCGGGTCAGACTGTCAGACCCTGCTGCAGCACAATGAGAGGTTTTCTAAAGGGAGTCTGGTGCTCAGAGACCAACAGAAGCTTTAAGACTCCATACATGCAGCCTCGACATGAATGGGATTAAAAGAAGTTTCAATAAAATACTAAAATACCTTCTTACTTTAAATGCATTTCCTTGTTTTGTCTCCTGCAAGCTAGCCGTGTTTTGCTTCGAATAAAATATATTTATGTGACATCATATTTTATGTCTTTTATCCTGATTTTTGAATTGTGTTTTTTTGTTCTTACACTTTGTTCCCCGTCACATTTTTTCTCTTTTTTTCACCTTCTGGAAAATAGTCTAAAGTTTATAGTTATGCTTAGAAAAAACAGCTTTTCTAACATTTAACATGTGAAGTATGTTGTACTCTCACTGTGTATTTACACTTAGCATGTAGCATGTATATGTGCCATTTACCTCACTTATTTACTTCTTTGTCTCGCTCATGTTTTCTTTCCAATCATTGCTTCACTCTTTCTTGCCCTCTGACATTTTCTTTCTCTCTCTCAATTACTGAATATCCTTTTTTATTTTCCCACCCTCACTCCTCTACTTTTGACCTCTGACCTTTCACACTGGAAGGTCTGGTGTGTGTATGTGGGTTCAATCAGAGCCCTAGTCTCTTAGCGTCGGCCCCCTCGTATCGTCCTAATCCCGTGCGTGTGCAGATACGGCCCCTCGTGTGACTGACGAGCTGCCGTAAAGCCCTCCATCTCCTCCTCCTGCAGCCGAACCCCCTCCTCCCACTGCACCCCACTTACTGTAGGTTGAAGCAGGCAGCAGGGCTGCGTCAGATGCCTTTGATATGCTGATACCTTCCTCTTCTTCGTGTCTTTTTAAAGCATCGACTGGTAGAGATGCCAGCGCAGCGTGATCCTCGGCCTGCTTCACCGACAGAGCGAGGACACGTTGCTGACAGCGTTGTGCTTCGTCAGTGATTTGCACTTTTTCCTCATCAGGGCCTGAAAGAAGAAAACCACTTCAGTCAGCTGAGAACAATGCATGTTGGGTAATGTGTGGCTGCGTTGGGCTGCCTGGGCGATCTCGGAGGCAATCGATGCCGTCTGAAAGCCCTTCATGAACTTCATGAATTTGACTTGGAAGTTAATTTTGAAGTAAGGAATACAACGTTGATCAAAGCAGTCATTATTTCTGTAAACTGCCTTTAATGTGAAATAATTAGAAAGATTTAAATGAATGTAGATATAATGGCATCGAACGCAGAGATTGAAACGAGGACTCCCAGGACTTCATAACTACTTCATCACTACTTAGACTAACTTGTGACTCCCCTCCATAAAGCCTTAATACATGTTCGTAAATCATTCACAGAGCAAGAGTTTGCAGCAATATACACTCTGAATAAAGTATGCCTTGTTTCATACATTCTGAAAGGAACAAAGCAAAACTTATTTCCTTGTTTCATAAAATAATAACAATTTTGAAAAAAATATCCTGCAGATTTTAGGGAAATTAAATTGTCTATATTTAGTTTGCAGATATCAGATTAATGTCTTCATTTTACAGCAGAACCGGCTCGGCTGAAGCCACCTCCCGTCCCCGTATCCAACCACAGGCGGGTCGTAAATCATGCCGGCTGTTTGGCAGAAGTCGTGGATCATCGTACAATGGTTAATTAAAGCCGGATCAATCCCAGCGCCACCGGTTCTTTCTTTACGCTGCGTCTACAGAGAGCAGTCCCACGGTACCTCCAGCCTGGAGGAGGAGGAGGAGGAGGAGGAGGAGGAGGAGGAGGAGGAGGGAGGAGGAGGACCGTGATGTTTGCTCAGCGCTGCCACTCATATTTGTAGAGAGGACAAAGCCACGCAGGCTCTCTGGCACCGTATGAAAGATGTGTTTTCACAGCGTACAGCAAATACAACTCTTCTTTTTTTCCTCTCCTCTCTTTTCCAAACGCCATCGCCACATTTCAGGAGAATGAGTTTTGTGCCAGTTGCCATGGTGATTGGTCAGCGCAGTGAGGATAGTGTGGGGGCGGCCGAGGTCAGAGGTCACGTCTGAGTTCCTTATTAATGTTGTGACGCCATAACTGTGCATAATTACACTGAAAGGCAGTTTAGATGAAGGAGAACATCGGTACAAGTGGTGAAAAAGAAAACTGATATTTAAAGAGGCAGGAGCCTCAAAATGACCATTTAGGCATCAAAATATCTCAAAACATACATTTTCACACTCTCACACCAGCCCAGTGACCAGGATCAAATGTTGGCACTGTACGTTTGTGCACACGTAAAAAGATGTTTTGGAATGAGTAAAACCAGCGAGAGTCCAGATGCTGGATGTGTCAAACGCTGAACTTTCACCCAGGAGACCGTTGTTTGTGTCTCCAACCAAAACTAAACGTCGACTTTGCTCTTCCTACATAACGTTGTTATGCCTGCGATGTGACATTACGCGAGAGTCCGCTGAGGGCGTTTTTATTCATTTACAGTATGTTACAGTTGGTACGTTGCATTGTTCCGTCATTACTTTAAGACAAACCGTGATCTTCTTTCCTAAACCCAACCAGTCGTTTCACAACGTTGGGCCTGTACCATCGTCTGTTACTGCAAGTGTGAGACGAGGCTGATATGACTTTCAACGTATCAACACCACCATTGTTTCTAACAACTGGGCTGCTGACAAAACTTGTGCATAACAAAACTAGTCTCAATGAATGCATTCATGCTCACTACTTCCCAGACACATGCATCTCCGCTACATCCTGACTGCTGTTTTATATCCTGCTGTGGTTGAGCCCTACATTTAGAAAAGTTATAGATCTAAGTTATGAATAGTTCATGGTGCTTTTTGTTTACAGGCAAAACTAGATTTCTCCCCAATGTGTCCTCAGACATGCAGCAGTAATGGCAGCGAGCACACAGGGTGCAAAGAAGGACTTCATCCGACAGTCAGAAGTACAAATAACAGCTTCTTCTTATCCGTGCACGCTGGTTCACTTCTTCCATTCCCCGGGATGCAGCCAGGAATTTCTCTGAGAGGAGACGTGAAATGAAAAGAGATAGAAAACAGAAAAAGAGCCAGCTACTGTACAGTTCTCATCTCTGGAACTCAGATGACAAGCCAAGGAGTTCTCTGCAGCTCTGGCCAGTAAGACTCAGAGCGTTCAGCAGCATGGGATGCTGGGTGATGTGAACACATTGTACCCCGCCCCCCCCCAGGAACTGATCTCGACCCTGAATGCAGCCGTAGATAACAACGGAGATATATTATATATCTGTGTGCGTCTTTATGAGTCTTTAAGTGGAGGAAGCAAACTCTTCAGAGTTCAGTTGAGTGTCAGCAGGCAGAAGGTGGATGATGATGATGATTCACAGAGAGACGAAGACGCCTTCTGCTCGCCCTCTGCGGTCTCCTCTGAGATCTCATCCATGTGACACAAAGAAACGCTGGATATTTTAACCAGCAGGCAACAGATGAAAGACGCCCAACCGCCGGTGACTCATTCCAAACATGCTGATTCTATGCGTCTGCTTGGAAATGATGCCCATGTGAGCAGAAGAAGAAGGAACGGTGAAAAAAAGGCTTTTTCAACTTTCTAACAGTGAAAGTAATAATCCACGACAGGTTTATATGAATAAAGGTGCCAGTGATTCAACCTGCAGTCAGTTCATGAAAGCTTTTTACGTTTGTGGTCCAAACGAGACCAGAAGTTATACATATTCATATCTTTCTTGACCTCATACTGCTTCATATCAGCTGAGGAGTCACATTATGCAATGAATAGATCATGATTTGAGATGGAAGATCCTCAGGGGAGAAATAGTTGATGATTGTAACACATTTTGTATCCACATAGTTTTATTTCCCAAAGCTGCTGATAAGTTCTAATCAGCAGTTATAAAGCCGTCCTATTTTCTTTAGAAACAGAATTACATCACCCTCACGTTATGGTGAAGCTCTCCAGAGGTGGAGCTGCTGAATAAACAACACAGATTACAGTTTGAAGACTCTATAAAACATCACTGGCTGTTTCTGCACAGATGAGGTCAGAGCGCTGGATAGTTTAATGTAGATAACGGTTCATGTGTATCGACTGTATATTCTGAAACATCGGCTTTGTGTTCAGGCCTTCAGCGGTACGAGCCGCCTTTGTCTTAGAGTCGTCAGCTGACTGTGGCCTGAGCTCCGGACTGACACATCCTGGCAGAGCCGGTCACCGATGATTGATCACCCCGTATCTCCCCGGCCGTCTTAGAGCCTTAATCGATCATGCTTTGGTAACGGATCCTCCCCCCCCCGGCTCATGGAAGGCTTGGCCAGCGTCGCGGCTTCTCCCTCGCGATGAATGGCCGCATTCTGAGCAAGACCATGCTGTGGGCGGGCCTTTGTTTCCCTGACGGATGGCTTTGGCTTGTTGAGCGGCTTCCAGGAAATCGTTACCGACTTGATCTGACAGTGCTGTTGACTGGCAGTGGCTGGTGGCGTCTGCTGCCAGCACGGACAGCTGCAGTGGAGCGGGCGGTGCCGCTTGTGTAACTTAGGTGGCCCTCAGCAAGGAACTGCAGTTTCACAGCACGAATCATTTCCTGCTGCAGATGTGCCTCTTAGCAAGGCATTTGATCCGTATACCCTGGTGGAACTCGGTTGTCGGGATCTCGGGTTCACTTCTTGCACCTGATTGGGCGAACAGACCGATCACTGGTTCTTGCACCTGATTGGGCGAACCGATCACTGGTTCTTGCACCTGATTGGGCGAGCAGACCGATCACTGGGCTTTTATACCACTATGCTTAATCTGGAAAAAAAACGTGGCTGTTTGAGAAATGTCAGAGTTGAATAAATAACACAACAACCATGAAAATGTAGAACTCAGGAATGTTACGTAACGTTACATACAAAGAGCAGCGGCCTCCTCGTGAAAGTCCTGTGTTTGTTTGACCATCTACCCTCCTCCAACCTTTGTAGACTTGTTTTGTTTGTTATAACTCGTTGTACCACATAACTCTCATAATGCATGACCTTCTATAACGGTTGCTTGATATGCATCACTTGCTCTGACCAGAAGGCCTAAACGTTGTTTGCAGAAACGATGCCGCCATGTTTCCTCTCCACTGGGATGCATATTTGCGGTTACAAATCAGTAGTATTTTATATAAACCTATATCGTCATTTCTTTGTTGCACGGTTTCGTCAGAACAACAACTGTAGTTCTTCATATTGTTAAAATGTCCTTTTGTAACTGACTTCCACCTGATTTTGCTTCACCCTGCAGCCAAAACGTTGCTGTTAATCCGGCTGCAAAATGTTTTACATTGTTTCCTATAAGGCTACTATAAGGTCCTTCTGATGCAATCTGTAGCCCTCAAAGTCATTTACAATCTTTTCTATTCTTTTGAATTCCTTGCCTTTTTTCAACATGAATAAAATACAAATAATGTGAAAACTTGAGGCCGGCTAGAAGCCTACTGAACGGCTTAAGAGTCAGTTCCTCGGAGCAAAGTGAAGAGTCATCTTTGTTTGAATAAATAAAGGCTAAAATACAGGAAATGTGAGGAGTAGAGGCCAGCAGAGTGGGTGGTGCTGGTGTTGTTATTGTGGTTTGGTGGTGAGATGATTCGGGTGGAGAAACTGGCTGCCGCTGCACTTTTTAATTAGCTTCTGTTTCAGCTCTTTTATTTGCTACAATAAAGCTTTGTTCAGAGTTTATCTGTGGAAAACAAGAGTGAACCTTTCAAAGCAGGGTCACGAAGTGTTTTCTCTCTGTGATGAAGGTCAGCGGGGCTCCTCCTCACTTTCTGTTTCACTGGAGACGCCACAGAAACTCTCCTCTCTTCTTTTCCCTTTCATCAGCTCATCTCCTCCGCCTGTAACCTGAGAAACATTCCCAGAGCTTCTGCTCTGACTGCCATCAATGACTCTCTGGTCTCATTTGGGAAGCAAGTGGAAATATTCATCACTCAAACTTTAACATGTCATGCTAAATGAAGCATTCAAAAGGTACTATCTTCTGTGGCGGCTGTCAAATGTAGCAACAACGCATACACTCGACGAAATCACTGACAAAAGAAGCTGCTTTCGGATGCAGGAGGATGGACGGGGATCTCCGCTCCTCTGTGCACTTGCCTCTCTGCGGAGAGACCAAAGCCAGATTGGTTCCTGCAGCAATGACCTCCCATGAACTCCTCGAATCACAGGAACTGACTCCTTTTAACGCCGTCGCCTATTGCAGGAACGTTCCTGAAAGAAAATCCTCAAACGGCAGACAGTCCCAACACATTACTTTTCCGTTTGTACATCCAGCAGCTGGATGTTTAATGAGGCAGTTGAGGTTAAGATTCAGGTTAAGTGCTGAATGTATTACAGCAGCGGGGGCTCTCTGGAGACTTGAACCAACAACCCTTCGTTCATTAGCCGCTTTCTCCTCGTGCTAATCGATACAGAGACTGGCTCCAGATGCTGCAGCAGCCTCATCGCTCAGAGATTGTGATTTGTCTCATCATCTGAATGTCTACAGCTCCGAGACAAACCGGCAGGCAGCATGCATGTGTGTTGACTTTTAATCGAACACCTGTTGCGAGTGGAGGAGAATCAAACCCAGCTCAAGAGAGGAAATCGCAGCGTGGCAGAGCTCTGCGGTGCTGTTGCCGTTTTGTTTCTTTCGTAAGCTTTTATGTGACTGTGACAGAAAGCAGACGCACGTCACCGAGAGCCAGCATCCCTGCTGCTGCTGCACCACGGGCACAACAACAGAACCTTTTCATGCTGAACCCACTGTCTGTCTCTCACCTGCAGTATGAGTCACAGATCAAAGCACGCGCTTTACACGCGTCTGAGAATATGTGTGCATTCAAGTCCTGTGAAAAATGTGTTCCCAATTCATGAACCTGCAATAACAGATGTTTTTGGGAGCTTCAACAGTAGTGGAAACAAACATTGGCATTCATCACCTTTCAAGTTGCAATGACAAACGTATTAGCAACCAGTTGCTAAGTTACAAAGCAACATTATCATTCACAGGCGGTGTGTTTGTGTCCACCTGATGAATGTAAGTCCAGTATTCTCTCTTTGTTGAGCTCTTTGGTCTCCACCAGCTGCTGAGGAAATGATCCGGCTCTTTAGCTCAACGCTGCTCTAAGACATTCATCATGATTCATGGTACGTTCTACATGTTTCCTGATGACCGTGGTGATGCCCAAACATTTCCTCGACACCCATCATCAGGTCAAAATCAGAATTTCTATCACATTCATGCAAAACTTACATTCACATCAGTCTCAGATTTACTTTGTGTTAGCATTGTGAGCATGCTAACATTAGCATTTAGCTGAAAGCACAGCCGTGCCTCAGTACAGCCTCCGAGCCGCTGGATGCTTTTCCACGTGATTTAAGAGAATGCTCTTTTATGATTTGAATGACTTAAATCTGTCAAATATACTGAATAAGGAGGTTCCCTGTAAACCATTTAACTTCACACAATACTTTACTACGACGAGAGACATTTGTAAGGTAAAGAAGCCGTCACAGACTCTTGAGCCTGAAGGAACAGACCACTGCTGTACAATGTCTTCACCAGGCCTGATAACCAACGAGCTGACTGTCTGTGTTATAATATCAATAATGGCAACCGTGTACATCCTGAGGGGCCGGTCCAGGTCCACCCTGCCCCCCCACTCCGCCCTGCTGCACTCAGCACCTGTCTCGCTGAAATCACAGCAGCGCACAAGAGCCCCTCGTCTCAGGATCCTTAACTCTCCGTGACTACGGGGAGAACAGTTGTGCGCGTTAGTGTAAACATTACGTTTGGCCGGCCGCCACCTCATCCTGCCATCCAACAGCTGAGGCTGAACAGAGGCCGAGCTGAGGCCGATCCCAGAGGGGAGATCTCCTCAGAAAGAAGCTTCTATCTGAGTCTGATGGAGACACAGTCACGGCTCTTCTCTTGGATCAGCTGGCCGACTGTTTCACAGACATGTGTCACGGTAACTGGAGGAGGTGAAACATGTTAAATTGGTGAATGTTGCAGCTTCGAGGTTAGCAGGCGTATAATGATGGTCGAGCAGATATCTTACAGAGGGCGTATCCCGCCCATTGTTTTGTTCATACTTGTATTTGGGGTTTCTATTCTAACATGTTTACATGCTTTAATATCCAATAAACGTTTGATTCTTCTCATACTGTCTGTCTGTAACACCTGCCTGTCTCTTTAAGCAGTCTGCTCTAATTGGCTTGCAAATAAAATACGGTGCACCTTTGCAAAAGTTGAATCACATGTTTTCTGATCGAGGCAGCCGACAAAAACTGACTGAGTTTTCTAATTTCACCGTCTGTAGGTTGGTTGACACTCCAGATACCAAATGTGAAGCACTGGAAACGTGTCTTTCTCCTGATACGTCTCCTTTACAGGGCGGGGCCGGAGGTTTGGTGCTTTCAACGGTTATCTCCCACTGAGCTTGAGAGAGTTTGAAGGCTGCTCAGCAGTGGGCCCTTAATATGGAGTTGCATGATGGGAAATGTAGGATCCAGTTTGGAACATAAAGTCTGGATCTCTCGGCCTCTGCTTCATTTGGACGATTAAAACAAACACGAATATCTAAGTGTGAACATTTTAAATCTCGACCACTTACTCGTTTAGACTCCTTTGTCCTGTATTCCAGTACTTCTATTGTTAGACTTTTATTACTGGACGGTATATTCCAGATTAATGAGATTAAATGTAATGAGAACAAAACAAACACAACAAACTATCACCTATCTTCAGGTCATTTGCTTCTTATAGTATATTCACCCACTCACCCAAAACACAACATGTATCCTGGAATTCATCACTGTTTATTTCGGGGTTTCTGTGTGGCAGCGGCGGCCATACATCTCCTCCTCTGCCTCAGTCCAAACAAAGCTCTCTGGGTACGGAGCGTCTCCAGGAATAGCCAGATTCTGGCATCGCTCAAGGCCTTATAAAGCCAGGTACGGAGTCCGGATGCCAGGGATGGAGCTGTCTCTGGGCTCGGATGCCAGAGAGGCGCTGAGATACTGCAGGGTTTCTTTAGTCTTCGCAGCCAAGCGTCTCTACCCTCCGACACTTTGGCAGGAAGCTCTGCGATGGATCAGGACTTATCCGTGACACTTCTCGCACGAAGACGCCGAGCTCGGTGTCTGTTGTTGCACCGTAGAGTTCTCTGTGAGGAGCCTTTTCTGATGGAGGGCAAGTTATGAACACAGCCAAGTGCAAACTCTTTGGACTCTTCTTTTGTTACCAGCTCGGTTTGATTGATCAGCGAATGGGGAGGAGATATTGACAAAAAGTCGATTGAATTCAAACCACAGGCTCCGCCTCTAAATAGGCCTTTGTCTTTGACGGAGCTTTTACAACTCTGCCTGACAACAAAGAGGTCGAACTTCACTCCAAGTCTGTGGGACACGTTGCTGCTCCAAAACCTCCCACAGCAGATTAGTGTTTCCACAGTTCAGGTTTATATTCTTCTATCAAGTTTGTTTTATTGGCCTAGAAATAATTAAATTCAACAATACTGAGTGTAACAATGGTTAGTGAGTGTGCTGCATGGTGTGTTTAGTGTCAGAGAGACTCTGGACAGACGGAGGCTTGTAGTGGAAGATGAAGTAACATGTGGTTTCAGAAACAAGGCCAGAGCATCACCTCAGTAGCTGTATCTGTTTTGACTCTTTAATCTTCCAACAGTCTCATCTTTCCGGTTTTTAATGTCGGCGGACACCTGTCTTCTCGGAGTAAACCTTGTTATCTTTGTGAGAACGTTCTCTCTCATTTCCTGGCTTCGTCCTTACCTGGAGCTGGGAAAAGGAGGCAGACTTTTTCGACACAAGATCAGAGAGCCCTCAGTGGGTTGAGGGTGAGGGAAGCAGAGACAATGTGTGCGAGGTGATCTCTAATAATGTGGGAGCAGGATGTGTAGGGCAGAGCTTCCTGCTCAACAGATCCTGTATCTCCGTCTCTCCCACTCCCTTGCTGAGTGTAAATCACCTTCTGAAGGTCCTTACAGGTCTTCCACTAACGTCTGCAGGTCCAACTTAATGTGTGAATGTTGGAAAACAGACCAGCTGACTAACTACGAGCTACCAAGAGCACCAGACGAATGCGAAACAACGTGTTACAATCTCTCTTATTCATCTGGCTTCCTGTAAACATGCCGTTTACATTTTGCGTCTGTTGTTCATAAATGCCGACTTCGTCTCGTCCTGGACCCCCGAGCCAATGAAGTCAGTTCAAAACACGAGAAGAGGTGCATGTCACGCCGTGTTTAGATTTCTCCTCACAAACAAGCTCACAGTGGCGTCACACTCCACACCGTGCTTGTTGTGGTTGGACTCCGTATGGATGTTTAATTACAATACTTCATCTTCTTCAGAGCACTTGTTGGATGATTAATGTCAACAAATATTGCAAACCTAGAACCTCTGTACTCCATGAATAACAGCTGTTTCCAGTTATTCTGACTGATTAGAACTCTGCTCAGGTTGAAGCTTTGATGGGAATTCATTTAGTCGCAAATCTTCATCGAACAATAAGAACGATAAAGGTGTAATTCGTCCCGTCTGACAGGTTTCACAAAGCAAACAAGAGACTCAATTAATCTCCACGCCTCCACAGTCCTGAGAGGAGATCTAACCAGAGATAAGCTAACAGCACCTCTGTGCTGATTCAGATGCGTTAACTGTAACATGAGACAGTATGCATCTCCAACGTGCAATCAAGAGCTGACATATCACAACTCACGCTACATTTGTTAGAGAAGCAAAAATAAATCAATGGATCAACGGCAATACGGACAGACAAGTGCAGTCGATGTTCAGAATCGTTGCCTTTTGGTTTTAGGTATTTCATATGTTCAAGCTAAATATAGCTTAGTCTGTTTAGATTCAGCGCGTCCTCGTTCGTGTGATATCTTACAAAGGTTCATTTTCTTCTGTGTCTGTTCCTAAGCAAGCAAGCAACACGTGTCCATGTCCGCTCGTTTAAAATGAACTTTGTCTTTACAGGAAACTACTCAGTTCGGTTTAGGCAACAAAGTGACTTTGTTAGGTTCAGGAACAGATTGTCGTTTGGGATAAAGTAACTACTAAAGTACACAGGTTACGCAACGGAAGAACAAAACAAGTTGGGTGTCGAAGAGTTGCTGCACATTATTGTTTGCATAGCTCTGAATGCTGGACGATATTAGATGACTCAGCAACTCTGTCGCCATTGCTTTTCTCTTCTACAATTGTTCTTTGTATCTGGTTTAGTGTGTTGGAATGAGATGTACTATAAATATAAATATACTATATATATCAACAGCCACACACCACCGTCTTTGACTTTTTCAAGATTTGGTTTGTTTTCCACCAGTATCAGAGCTCCATCTGTTCACTAAGCTGTGGTGCGGCTGTGCTGTGTGAAAGAATGATGTCAATGTGTGCCCTTTACTTCATCTAGTTCATTGTTGTGCCGTCCCTTCAGATCCACCTCTGGCTCCGCGACTGTAAAACAGGCCCAACGCGGTCTGTAACACACTGCAGGCTTCAGGGTCCAACAGAAACACGATCAGCATCGTCGAGCACACCGGACACCGGCCGCTGCTGTTGGACTTGTTACGCTATCAGTTGATCGGCACACACTGAGGGACGGGTGAGCGGCTGAGCTTCCTACGTGAGCACAGTGAATATGAGAGCAGAAAGCAAAAGGGCAGCAGGATGGAGTGGGAGGCAGCCATTGGTCTGTAGCCGACAGACTGTAATTACCACGCTGTCACGGAGAAGTACGCTGTTTAAATGGCCTTTTAATAGCACAGAGGGTGCTTAGTGATTTCTAATCATTGGTGGCGGCAGCGGGTGTAATTCCGTTCCTTAATCCGATACCATTAGCGGGCCCCCGTTTTGTAGTGGTGGTTTATATCGATCGTCAGGCTGAAACGCTGGAAGTTAATTAAGCGATAAACGAGGAAACTAATTAGTTCTTCTAAATGTTGGTGTTGTTGCATGGGGAGCTCCTGCCGGGAGGTGTGAGGACAGACAGGCACACTTTGAGTTTTGAGTTAAAACAAGTATGTTTGTATGTAAATGAAGTACATCACACAGGACATGGGTTTACAGTGGAGTCAGTTGAGAGCCCGGCGCGTCTCTGACAGACACTAAGCTTTTCCTCCTGCATTGGTATCAGATGCCACTGACCAAGCGTCGACATTTGACACGTTGGGAGAAACGATTGGTTCACTCCTCTCTCCTTGTGCCATGTTACACTGTATTCAAGCTTTTCATTGCTTTTACCAGAAGAGAAAAACAGAAAGTAAACACGGCATATCTCACCAGGAGGCTTGTTGTGGAATAACCGCATGGGACCTCATACGAACTGTTCCTTTGAACCCAGCATGTATGAACACGGTTAACAGATAAACAGAGCAGGTCCCAGAAAGGTTCACACAAACATCATTTGACCTGCAAAAAGTGTCAACCTGACTCGGTCAGGGGACAGAGGACATGACGAGAGGTCCAGATGTGCTTTGTGTGACGTAGAGTCCAGCAGAAGGTATAAAGTCAGACCTTAGAACTCTGACACTTTGGATTCGGTGTGAACACGTCCACAAGAATAAACAGTCTCCGCTGCTGCTACTCCAAATACTGTCTCTTCTCCTCATGTGATCTCCAGTTGTGGTCACAATGGCTACTGTGTTGCAAAATCTTTTTAAGCTTTTGCAACACAGTTTACTGTATACTGTATACATATATATACTGTCTATACATATGTATATACACAGTGAGTGGGCCAATTTCCATTACCCTGACACAAAATACATACAGAATTAACTTCAGAATAAAAACTTTCTGCAAAGCCCAGTTTGCAAATGCCAGAAAAACTGCTTCAAAACAAATGTATCAACTCAAATTCACCATATCAGCATTTTTTTTAAAGCAGGCATCAACAACTAACTCCTTCGTGTGTTTTTGCTCGTTTCTTTGTGCATTCACAGTCGTTCATATCCAGCAAAGACGTGACAAACATGATACATTTTCTTACTGTCTAAAATATTTGCTGTCAACAGTAACACAAGAAAAAGTAATTGCTTTGTGGGTGAAATCATATTTCTGTTGGGAGGAAAGTGTCTACTGGATTCCAGTAAAGGATTCCAAGACATCGCCAGTGTGCTGTGAGTGTAGGAAAGAGTTTTGGGAATACAGGAACTACAGGAATGCTTGGCAGCTTTTGGAAAGACACGATGAGCATAATCACAAACAGAGTAGATTCATATTTTCTCAGGTATGAAGTTATATCTGCAGCTCCAGTTTTAAAGTAGAACACTGTGATGGACAACAGACAGGCGCCAACATGAACATAAATGTACTTTTCCTCTTGTAATTATTATCTCCTCAACCAGACGTAACATTGGTTCTGACGGTGTGACTCTGCCAACACAGAACAGACTGAAAGACATTCACGGCGATCAGGGGAACTTTTCTCTCTTATTGAAAACGAAGGCAGGAATGAAGCTCGCAGTCGTGTTTCTGTCTTTTCTTCCAATCCATTTAACCAGAAACGTTGCATTCGCCATCGGGTGGTGTTGATACCACAGCCAACGAGAGCAGCTCAACAGAAGAACAACCCGGACTAATGCGTGCACCCGGGAGGAAATAATTGAATTATTATCTATTTTACACTATAATGAATCCTGAGACATTAGCACGGACCGAGCTGTGAGGACTTTGCAGAGCGTGGATAATTACTTAGTGGGAGCTGAGTCGATGGGCCAGTCAGAGAGAGCTTCATTATACCGGGGGGGGGGGGGGGGGGGGAGGGGCACCGTGGCGGTAGAGGCATCGGTTACTACGACCGCATGTATTTATCAACTGTCTGGTTTCATTTGTTGGGCAAAGAAACCCAAGAAACTCTTCATTATCAGATCAAAGACTTAATGCAAACTCCAATCAGTGTGTGTGTGTGTGTGTGTCAGTGTGTGTGTGTGTCTGTTTGTGTCTACGTGTGCGTCCCACCAGTCTGCAACAGCTGCAATGCTCCGTACGTTTGTGTTTTTCAATGAACACAACTGGCAATGGGAAGTCAGTGAGGGATCATGTCCTCCTGGTTACACTTGATACTCACTCTCAGACATGGAAGGGACATATATATCTATATATATCTATACATATATATATAGATATATACATATATATATAGTCCATTGTTGACTTCTCCAGCAAGTTTCACAAACAGCACATCAGCAGAGAGGAAGCGCCTGCAGAGCAGAGGGTGTTTTTATGTGAGTGGGGGGGCTTTTTGCTGCTCAGTCGACCATTGCTCATGAAATCTCCTAAATCTCCACAGATACACAACTGTTGTCAATGGACTCATCGGCCTCTCCCCTGCCCCGCCCCTCGCCCTCTGTTCCTACAGAAAGGCCTTGTCCTCGCCTTCCCTCCCACAATCCGGAGGGGGATTAAGACGGAGGTCCCAATACGAGGCGGCCAAAGACCAGCGTCCTCATGAAGAGTCTATTTCACACATGAGTGTGCCTCCATCTCATGCTGTTGGCTACTCTTTGAATGGGCAGAAGGAGAAAATGAAGGAGGGGGGGGGATTCCAATTGATCTCTTTAAGCTGTTGGGGCTTACTTAACTCATCCAGGAGCCGGCGCTCTGCTGAAGGTATCGCTAAGGCCCCACTTTGCATGAGAAAACCAGGATTAATCCAAATATTTATCCGTGCTGAGAGAGATGTTTTCTCAGTCTTTACATCCCCCAAAGAATTCTGCACATTTCTTTTCTCCTTTGAAACTTTAAGATTAATACATTCTCTCCTCCCTGAAGGCTAGTGTGCATTGCAGGCTGAGTTGAATATAGGAAATCATAAGTATTGAGGGAACAACAAATAAGCAAAAGCACGGCGGACATATCTCACACACAGAAACGGATTCTCCCGGCAGCGTGGAGGCTGAATGGAAAGTGAGATTGTCTCACAGAGGCGTTACTGAAGTGTGTGTGCTCTGGTGGACTCGGCCGCCGGTCTACCTGCAGACAACAACAGCTCCGCTTGTGAGACGTGTCTGATGTCAGAGCTGTCACCACGGTTACAGACATGTGACAATTCTCTCAGAAGACATCGAGAGAAACTCCCCGGGGACACTCGCCTCTCCGCTGAGAGCTGTTCATGGCAACCGCAAGCAAAGCAACTCTCTCTCTCTCTCTCTCTCTCTCTCTCTCTCTCTCTCTCTCTCTCTCTCTCTCTCTCTCTCTCTCTCTCTCTCTCTCTCTCTCTCTCTCTCTCTCTCCCCATCATTAGTCATCTTTCCAAGAAAATGTTGTGCAAGTTCTAAATAATAATAAATAACAATTCTTCCTTTCAACTAATCCAATAAAGGAAACAACCAAAAAGCAACAGTGAAGTATTGTGTGTGTATCAAAGTCTGATGTATGTTCTTCTTCTGTGCTGCAGAGCTCCACTGTTGTTAAAATACGATAAGAAACACATCAATGAGCTCCACTGGGCGACATTGATAATCACCAACACATCAAATGTTGATTCATTTGCAGCCCAAACTGCACTTTTTACTGATATAACAAAGTAAAGTTTGATCTCCCAAACAGTTGCAGTGCCCAGTTGTTTAAGGTCATGAATGAGGATTAAAGGTTCGATATAACAATCAGAGCATTAGAGCATTACACAACTATTTGTCGCCATGTTGAGAGTCATGTGGAGGCAATTTTGTGTGTGTGTGTGTGTGTGTGTGTGTGTGGATGAGTAACAGTGAGTGGCAGCATGCTTTTGAAGAACTTGTCGGCTGATATCACATCACCTCCTTTTCAATGAGATCGATTCTGTCATTGAGATGTTTGTTGATATAACTCGTGGACTCTCTGCTCATCTCGCTCTCGGCCCTCGGTACCGTACTCACTCCGTTCCCTTCTTTCTTCCCGTCTCTTCTTCTTTAGCCCTGCGGTTGGATTTTCTCTTCTCCCGTCACTTCCCCTCCCTTCACTGCATGTGGCCTCACCCGGCCTCCTTCACGCTCCCCTTTTGTCTCCTCTCTATCTCTCCACCTCCCTTACGTTCTTCATCACCCTCCCTTCCAACACTTCCTCCCGTGTCTGAAGGCCTGTCCTTGGGAACCGTTATGTGTGTAAACCGTTAGCTTGGCTCAAGCAGTATCTCAAGCTGTATCCATAAATGGTGCTGTCAGACAAACAGGCTAGCGTTGGGTCAACCCGGTGGCGTAGTTCTCTTTTCTTTCTTTCTTATTCTTTTTTTCTGGCCTTTGTCTCGAAGCTCTTTAGCGAGAGGCGTGGACCGACCCCTCTTCTCCACCGCTCAGCCTGTGGCGCTGGGTTTCTTCGCTGGCCTGATGGTGGGGGGTGAGTGCAGGATTGAGGATCCCAGAGAGAAGAGGGACTCTGCAGCGAGCCCCTCAGACAACTCGCGGCTCCGCTGGGGGAGTCAAACAGAGCTATTGAGGCAGGAGAATAGCCGGGCCGGGCCAGGAGGAGGGCCGAGTCCAGCCCACGCAGCGTGAGACGCGGTATCACGGGAAAGATAAGCAAAGGGGCGCCACGAGTTGATCCGCCTCTCTCTAATGCACACGGCCGAGAGCTGCACTCTCAAAGACAAAGTGGCCGTCTCTAAGCGTCCTGTGTCCTGCAAACATTCAGCAGCAGCGCCAGCAACGCCAGATACGGTGTCAATACGAGAGCCAACTGACATTCATCAGCGGTCAGCAGAGAAACTGTTGCCCTGTTTCCACTCAATTGTCAAGCACATTTGAAGCAACATTTTTCAACTGTTTGGGGCAAATAAACTGGGCTGTGTAGTTTTGTCAGAAGTTGCCGCTGTAGGCTACGCGACACGCATGGCTGCAGTCCAGTACACAGAATAGAAGAAGCTGCCTTGGCCATAGAAGCCGTCTACCAGAGGAAAATGGAAGGTCTTCGAGAATTTGTTTCAATTGTGCAAGTTTTAATTGTCAAAACAAGTTCCTTTCATGGCAGCTCGTGGCCACGTGTCATGCTGTCCGGAGTGCAGTACTTCTGTATCTGGGAAAGGGCCGTCTGGTGCAGCAACTCTCATTCTGCAGAGGCAACAAAGAAAAACACCTCAAGAGAGCGTCAACTCTTTCCTGAGCAACTGAGTGAGTGTTATTGAATTTTGAAGATTCCAAGCAGCTTTTCGAGTGCAACACTTCAAAATGCACATGAACATACATGAATGGAAACTCGGCTGACGACCGTGTTTGATTTCCCATCTCGGAGGTTTCTGTGTGGAGTTCTGCAGGCTTTTCAACCTGCAGTTTCCCTCCAACAGCTGTGAGTGAGTGAGAGTCATTGTTGCTTTTCTGTGGTTTGTCCTGTAACCTGAGAATATTCCTGCCTTCGTGTTCACGAGTCCACGTGAACGCCCCCGTCTTGTGTGAAAGCTACAGTTCACGAGTTGTGACGTGTTTGCCGACGTCACAGATGGGGGAGGCTGTTGACGTTCATTTTTTGGTGGATGTTAAGTTAATATATTTCAATCTTAGTCATATTGAGTTTCTCTTTGTAACTTCATAATATGTCTGAGGAACGGCCTCATCCTTTTCCTCTGTCATTATGTGTTAGTATTTCCTGCATTACGACACCTTATCGATCAGCAAAGCTCACGACTCAACATACTGTGTACATGACCTCCCATGTCGTAACCATAAGTCTTCCACTTGAAGGCAGCGCCACAGTACCTTCAACTTGTCCTCCTGGTTTCTGACATCGTCTCCTAATTATTGTTTTTCTCCACTGAGGGATTTGGGGATTTGAGTGAAGAAAGAGCAGATCATATTTGACCCCCCAAAAAACAGCACATTTCAGGGATTTTTCTCACCAGAATTATATTTCAGCTGGAGACACATTTATATCATCGTGTAGAGAAACTCTGAGATCCACTGCTGTTAAATATATATTTGTGTTTAAAAATCTCGACAAAGCTTAATTCATGAATTAAACATGTAAAAAAATCTAACTTCACAAAGACGGGGATGTGAGACTCAGTATTTCTAAAAGCCTTGAATATCGTCCTGTTTGTGGGAATCCGGCCAATGAAACTCATTTGGAGTTCGCAGGTGAGCTAATGAGCTAATCATTGTCTTCACCTGCTCATTCCTCCAGCCTCTGCTGGTTCAACACATTGATCTGCAGAACACAGACAGACCCGCTATAGACGAGGACAGACGAGAGGCTGAGAATCCGTTAACGTGAGAAGGCAGAGCCAATGTTGACGATCAATGAGGCAGAGATCGTTTTCTCTCATGTTACCTTTCTGCCTCTGCATGGGCGCTCGACAAAAATCACATTAAACTTCAGACACCTCAGGGCACAGACAGACAGAGGGACCCACCTCCACCAGAGGGCACTTGAGTCACACCTCCTCTGGTTAACATGCCAACGTAGGAACCAAAGAGCTCACTGCTACAAACACGACAACCACCACACCCAAACCACAGGCGCACAGGCCTACAGCAGGCTGCAGCACGAGGCCATAGGGAGGGAAGAATACGGTTTCTCAATTTAGAAACGTAGAGACATAAAGCGATTTTTTAGAAATTAAATATTAATAATCCCTCTATAACTAGCCAGCTGTGTAATCTCTAAATTCTGCTCCTGTCACAGCTCTGTACTGTATATAATACGGGCTGAATTCATTAAAAATAAGCAATTCATCATTTAAATTAATGTCGATTCTCTTTCTATAAATATTCTACGCACAGTCCGCACTGAACTGTATGAAACATATATGCATGCCATAACGTCATCTTGCCAACAACTGTTTTTGTCCAGTAGAAAAAAAAAATACGACGAAAAGACAATAATTACAAAGCAGGACGAAAAAAGGGCCATTAAAGGAAAATGAGAGCAAAGTAAATATTGTGTTGAAGTTACCGTGACAAGAAGTATGAGCTGTGTGGCCGGAGGATTCTCTGTGGCATATTTGGTGGGCTTTATTTTGGAGGGAATATCTTAATTTAGAAAACCCGACATTATACATCTGGACAGCTTAACTTTTATGGGTACAAATATATGAGGAGAAACAAATGTGAGTAAAATACAGGTTAGCAGGAGTCGAGGCTAAAGTAGACACAAAATAAAGCAGAATGGCCTCATGATGTCTTTGTGTCATGGTTCATTTAGAACATGTAGGATTAAAGGTCTGTGCAGATGGTACAATTTATGATTTTTTTGTGTGCACAAAAATATCTTTCTCTAATCTGGCAATATAGCAAACCAGTCACTAAATATAAGTAGTGCAGTAAATGAAGCGTTGTATGGAGTCCACTGGCAGACTGACGTCTCACTCTCTGTGTCAGGTCTCTTTCGGTGGGAACGTCTTCATTTGGAGGGAAGCAGAAAGCTGTTACGCAGCAGGCTCATTCACTCGGGCCTCAATGGGACAAGCACAACAATGGACGTGATCAATGTACGCAGAGCCAACAAAGAACAGATAAGGACTTTCTCAAGGATCAACAAGCCTGCTTCACCATCTATATTGCCCTGAGGAACCCCCTTTGAAAGCAGCGCCTGAATAATCTGACAGAACTCATCAGCGTTCACCGAACCCTTTCTGTTGCTATACACGTCCAGCAGTCATCAGAGTGTGGCTCTTCGGTCAATGAGAAACAGCGTGCGAGATGTTTAAAGGGCACAGTT
The DNA here is from genome assembly GCF_949748355.1 of Melanostigma gelatinosum. Taxonomy (NCBI): domain Eukaryota; kingdom Metazoa; phylum Chordata; class Actinopteri; order Perciformes; family Zoarcidae; genus Melanostigma; species Melanostigma gelatinosum. The sequence continues at coordinate 23,186,539 of NC_136649.1, read as the reverse complement.
CGGTGTGAACGGACTAAGTTGCTCAGAAAACAATATATATCATTTCCAATCTGGGGTGCATAGAAATATTGGACAAAATCAGTTCTTAAATTCTGGAAATTACATTCAGCGTTTATTTAAATGCAATCACTGCCATGACAATAAGTAGTCTTTCTGGCACCACATCAGCTTGGCAGAGCGGACTGTTGCACGGAGGAAAATGAGGCACAACGCGGGAGAGACGGCCAAATAGCTGACTTAACTGGTGTGTTGGGAGATGGCCTAATTAAATAAGTGGAGACGCATGCTTAAAATGTACATGAAGGCATAGTTATTGTTACTCTGCACATTTCATTTATTGAGAAATATTGTACTCTGTTTTACTGAGGTACTGCTTTTGTATTAGCCTTCATTTACAGTGAAACTTGTATTTAACATTTCAAGAATATTTTCTACAATGTAAACAAAATGGTTCCAGACAAATTAACTTACTTACATGCATATTATATGCCGGAAAACTAACCTTTTAGATGGATTACAACGATTTTTTTTATTCTTAGATTTGTACTACTCGAGGGGCCTGAGGATAAGTAAACATGAAAGGCCATAATGTTAGCTGAGTTATTGTACTTATTACATTATACTTTTGTAAGGTGGCCTGTAGCTGTACTTTGTCTGACTTTGCTAGCATGCCCTGCTGTGCTTCAAGCTGAATGCTAGTGCTAGCATGCTAACGTGCCTTGAGTTAAAATATTAACACTGTTAACATTATTACATGCATGTTATTAACATGCTGACATTGAGTAACATGCTAACGAAACACTGCTAGTGTTTAATCTTTGTGTGATGTTTCATGCGTTAGCTTGTTAGCATGCTAACATGCTAGCAGAGGTCAGTTTTCATTTGTCTGATGAACACAAAACAAAATCCTATTACTAGTAACATTAGTATGGAAGAAAACCTACAACGAATGTAGTGATGTCTATTGTTCTATATGACTTAAATCACTCAATCAATCATCGATTAATTGTCCGTAACTAATGAATTTATCGCCCAATAATTTTAGTAAAATAAATCCCTGTATTATGGTGAAAAGATGTGAATATTGTTACTATAAAATAATTCTAAGAATCACATGTAAGTAGGCTCCTATTTGACCCAGATCTTCTCAAAAACAGTAGATATGTCTTTACTCGAGGGAGCACTGGGGAATTGAGTGAGTCTTGTTCAGCGGCTTATCTCTCAATATGAGAAGCTCTGTATGTCATCGTTATGGTAGAAGTCAGTCTCATGAATATTTGTAACACTTCCGAAGCCAGAAACCAGAGAACTAACAACAGCCGCGTTTCCATTCACATAATTGCATGCACATTTTTAAATATCGCATTCTTAAAATTGCGCGGAATCTGCAAAATATGATAAAACTCTCAATTGCTGAAAAATGTTTTCATGCCAACTTGAGGTTTTTGCCTTATGTGCTTAAATTCTGACATAGCAAACATCTAAATAACCACCTTTATCAACATGAAGAACTGAGAGAGAAACATCCGGCTGACAGGATCACTTTTGGCAGAAGTTAAATTACACATAGAAACCACAGAATTTGAACGCGCTAGTAGCAGAATTACAATAAATCACTGAGGACTTTAACACTCACTGTTAAGCTGCAACAAGCAAAGTGTAGCAACGTCTCTCTTGATGATATCAAATGAATCAAAGAGCCTATAAAAGTCCTTTTTTTAACCTCACCTTGTTGTCTTTGATAACACGGCCGTGTTTTTGCACCAGTCAGCCTTGCACAACACGGCGTCCCTCGCCGCGCCGCTACAATCCCTGACTTGTCAGCAGACACGTAAGAAAACACAAGTGGAGCCTCGCATAAGTGCTCTCTCAAGCAAACTGTATCCAAACAATTCAACTCTAATCTGGAGAGCATGTTCCATCAATCCGCCTGTCATGTGGCGATAGCGAGCGAGAGTGTCGGACAACGCGCGAGGCTGCAGACGAAACAAAGTACTTGTGACCTACTTCCATTCAACGCACATTTTATTAGAAGTGCTTTTAACAGAATGGGCTTTTTACAAGGTGATGACAGACATGAATACAGATTCATACAAACAGATATGAGGCCAAACTTTGTCTGAGTGTGATGTTAATTATCTCGGCTGCGTGTGGAGATTATGTGTGCGTCCGTCTGTCCACAGCTGATCTCTTATACTTCTCGATATACTTGTTGTGAGTTACACTTGGAAAACCTATTTCATTGACTGCAGACCCCTCACTGCTCTTAACAGACCAGTGACCCCTAACGGGTCTGTTGCGGCCTTCATTTTGTCCTTTATCGGGGCTCGAAAAACTGACTTTTGAACCAGAATATCTGCCCATTCATTCCACACCCGACATGTTATGTTCACTAAAATTAGGCACAATATGAGATGGATAAATCCTTGATTTTGTTATCTTCGCCACCATCTTGACTGTTAAAGATGCCGGGACGGACAACTGAGTGAGATTCAAATCTCATTGCGATCCACCATCACGATCGTCTGAAAGAGAAACACAGCCCAGCTGAGAGCTGGCTACGCTGTACGCTGTACTCTTATTTCAGTTGATCCTCATTAGATTTCGTTCCGGTTCAGTTGATCTCGTTTGATTGGACTTCAGGTTCTGGAGTATCACGTAAAACCACCAATCTCTAATGTGTATTCTGTGGAAATACAAGATAAAAAAAACTTGACTGCACTCAATTTGTATGACCAGAGTATTACATTTCTTCTAAATTGAAGTAATTCAATGCGCTGTTTACATAGGTTGCTTATGACATTGTTCCATTCATTTTTCTCTTTAAGTGCTTTGGAGCGGAGGGTTTTCATAACGACCTCGCCTCTCTGGGCTACATTTCACTGTCAGAGTTTCCCCTGGTTTCAATGTCAGACCCTATTTGTTTGGTTGCTACCAAGGTTAGAAGAAAGGCTGAAAGAGAGGCATGTTTGGGGCTAGTTTATGTTCCAACCTGAGGCTATTTTCCTCTAAATTGTGCAAAACAAGAGAAAGCTTTTTGAAGGACATACATGCTTGTAGAGTCGAATATGGTCAAATGAGAAGTTTATTTGTGTCGAGGGGCAGATCCCGGACTCAATCGCAGATAAGACACAAGAGACGAGGTGAAGTTCAAACTCAGGAATCTTTACTTGAAAAAAAGGTCAAAAACAAACTTAAAGCGACTCCAACGGAGCGGCCAAAAATATCCAAAAACAAACGAAGGGCAAAGGTACAACTCAGAAGGGAAGACGAGGAAGGCACAGAACGAACAAACAAAGACGATCTCACAACCAGAACAGGGAAAGCAGGAGAGTGTGTGTGTGTGTGGGGTGATGAGGAGATTGAAGGCAGCTGGGTGGACAGGGCAGGTGAGTAGGATGAGTGTAATCAAAGGACGCACACACACACACACACACACACAGAAAACACACACAGAGACAGAAAACACACACAGAGACATGAGGAAGCTAACGGGATGTTACAATTTGTACTTTGTAGTTCTAGAAAGCACATCGAATGAAGAAAAACCCCAAATGTTTTCAAAATGTCATGTTAATAATAGATGGGGCATTCCTGATGAAGTGCCCTTCGGTTAAGCAGCTAAATACAATAATTTAATATTATTAAGGAAATAGTGTTGCTTTGAAGTATTGCCCTATTCAGAATATTGCAGATCATATCAACAAGTGTAGACATTAGAAACACTTTCTGCACAACTTGTTTCACACACAGTGATTAGCTGAAAACAAAATGAAACTTCTCCAGCAGATATGTGTCCAATCCAGTGAAAAGGGATGAATTGGTTCAAAAGAATCGATCCCTTTCATGTTGTGGCGCAGCAGTTGGGTGAATGGGGCTTTGCTGGTCAGTGGGCTGTGATCCTGGGTGGGGGTGCTGAGGCTTTGGGGGTCAGGAGTGAAAGGGACAGTTGTCTCATTGTGTTTGTAACTGTTGGACAGCCAAATCCCCAACACACACTGAGAGTCTGCAGATGCAGCACGTTGAGCAGCGTTCCCTCGTCATCCCTGGATTAACCCCCACGTACACAATCAGAGGTTATCTGCTGCGAGTAAAGAGCAGGGATGATGATACCACACACACACACACACACACAGTCCCCCGAACGACCCCCCCTCCCAACACAAAGACATGCTACAGTGTGTCGACCCCCCCACCCCCTACACCACATCCATCACCGTCAGCTCAGAGCTCTGTGACGTCACTGATAACTCCGATTGATCGGAGCACCAAGCGGCAAACTGTAAACCTATTTGAAGCCCAACCATGATGTATTTCCAATGTATGAGTCTTTGACCTGATGGAGGAGCCAGAGTTTGTAGCTATATATATGAAAAGTGATGCACGATAATTTGTAACCAACGTAATCAATTTGTGACGTAGAAAACGTATAAAAGAGCACAAAGTCCTTTGGAGGTCATGGTGGACTTGAGGGGCTAAAGACTCCAGACCTTCACCCAGGAGACCACTGTGCACGTGAAACCAGAAGTCAAAGTTGACTTATTGGTCACTTAGGTAACGCCCCTTCCGTAGTTATTTCAACCAAACCACAATCTCATGTTTTTCTGTTGTTTTTTACTCTTCGGTGGAGGTTCTTACATGCAATCTGTTCCCGTTCCTCCGATCGTACATGCACAGGATCTGTTTCCATGCAGGTACGATAGAGCTTGTTTTAACTTGATGGTTCTCTTTAAACTTTCTGTATCCTCAGTGAGTCACATTGTCAGCCGACTGAGACTTCCAGCTTTAGATTCCTCAGTATGCAGAGGACAGCAGCTACCTGAAACCCCTTAATGTCGGATGGATGTAATGGCTCATTGTTAAGAGTCGGTGTAATTCAGGTAATGCACCACATCCTCTCGCTCTCTCTCTCGCTCTCGCTCTCTCGCTCTCTCTCTCTCTCTGCCACCCTGTTCCCCTGACAGCCACCCAATTATGTATGTCTTAAAACCCTTTTCAGCAGACTCATCTCTCGCCTCGTCTCTCTGAAGTGCATTAAGCCACAGAGTTCGCCGCGGCTGCAGAGGCGCGAGGTTAATCAAAATAAGCCCCCACATGCCGACGCTGACCCTGAGCTCTATGAATAGAAACACCTCGATCCGAAGTGATGCTGCTGATTGTTGGTGGGGAAATTGAGGGCGAATGCTCGTTTGACATGATTCCCTAAAGTCTCCTCGCGGCCCTGTTTCTCCCAGAGAGAGTGAAATGAATTAGAGCCTGTTTTCATCCCTGCTTGCTTTCTTTAATTCAGAAACCAATTACTTCAGATTTTCCACTCCAGGAGAGAGACTGTGAGCTGCAAAAGATGGGGAAAGAAATTGGAATGAGAAACAGACGAGTGGTGAGAAAAAGCACAAAGACAATCCTTCTTGGACTTGGTCTTTATGTGGAGATGCATGATGAAATATCTCCCAACGGAACACATTGCACCCACCGTGCAAAATAAATTCATCTCTGATTGAACATGGCATACTTATTGTGTCTCTATTAAACATGCATATGTTACCCTACCGTCTAACCAGTTAGGCTGAGCTGATTTTCCTCTGAGAATACATTTCCCCAGAGCTGGAGCGATTCCACTGCGATGGGGATTCATACGCTCACATCGCGCCATCAACAGCAGTGCTTTTGTGATTCTGGTTCTGCAGAATAGGCAAAGAAGAAGAAAAGAAGCATGTTACATCATGTATGAAGGCGTGGATAGACATCTAACATTACTCCCAGATGAAATGTCCTCTCTGACCCTGTGATCTACAGTAGGAAACCCCAAACTCTCATCTCTTCTCATCCAGCCCCCTCGTTCACAGCTGGGAGTGAGCAGTGAGACGTCTCACTGAAGCAGCCGCCGCCGCTGCTGCTGCTGCTGCTGCTGCTGGGGTTCAAGTTTACCTAAGAGCACTTGACGAGGAAACTACACAAGGAGAAGGAAACTGCAGCTCACTTAGGCCACTCGGGTGCTCAGCTGGATGCAGAGAAGCTTGTTGGATTCCTTTTGAACTTTGGAGGAGCTGAACTCTTGTTTTCTCTGATAGCCGATTCAGATATGATGATGTCTGTTATGGTTATTTGACAACGTGGTGTGATTGCCTTTCTGGATTATTTTGATATCCTGCATCATCCCTTTGTAGAGATACTTTGCATGGTTTTGTGTGTGTGTGTGTATGTGTGTGTGTGTGTGTGTGTGTGTGTGGGTCATAATTATAAAAGTAACACTCTTGAAAAATGCCAAAACCGTTTTTCACGATTCTAATATAAAAGAACAAAGATTCAGAAGTGTAAGGGTTCGTCAGGAGAAGACAGAATACTAAAACAAACTGAACTTCTGAGATGATTGAAAACACCTGCTGTTAATTATCTCTGCTGATTGGGCCACCGTGCACTGACTGTGAAGATGCAGTGATTTCACATGATTTTAACATGATTTTAGTGTTTAATTTGAGTCTTGCACTAATTAAAGCTAAATAACGTGTTAATATTCACCTGCAAACAAAGGAACATTACACAAATACAAGGAGCCTGCAGCCTGCTTAGGCTACTAAAGTATGTCTTCACATTTAAACGTTTTGCATGTAAAATAAATAAATTCCCCTGCATTGCAGAACAAACTGTTTTGGTGATGATGGATTTGTTAAATGCTGTAATATTCAATGACAGACAACAGAATGTTTGTTCTCGAGGTGGAGGAAACTGAAAATCAATGAAATTGCCTTACTAGTCAAACTCAAGAGGTAAAGTAGTTCCTTTAAATTTTAAACTGGAAAGATTGCAGTCAACTACAACTGCAGTTCTCTGGAGAGGTTCTGTGATGCATACACTATAGATGCAGATACAGCAGATTGATATCGATCTGGTTTACTGTGTGTCACTGTATTCCTCATTCCTCCCGTTTTCATCTCTTGGAAGTGGAGCTGAGCAGCTGTGGAGGAGTCCCTTCAGTGCCAGCATGATATCAGGACTCATTCCCAGAAACTGAGCTCATGTACAACTGGCAGCGAGGTTGTGTTGTACTGCAGATAATTGGATATTGTACGATTGTCAGTGATTGTGGGGGGAAATGGCGAGAGGCAGCGTAGCAATTTCACAGACGCAGCCAGCCCCATAACGTACTTTGAGGAACTCCATGTAAGCATTGAAAAATCAGGATCAGGGAATTAAAGGAAAGTTCCCCCCCGCCTGTCAGCTGTGGCCAAAGGCCCCATGAGCAAGGCACACAAAGTGGCATCCTAATATAAGGGAATTTATACATCGAGAAGACTTAACAATCTAAAGCCATGCCAGCAGCTCCTTGTGTACGCATGCTGTTGCTAATAAGCAATAAACACAAGAGTCAGCATGTGTGCACTTCCGGTTCCCTCCAGTAGAAGACGATGAGTATTTTGAATCTGCTTTTGGTTAGATGCTTGAAATAAGGTCTGTGGTTGACACAAGCTGAAGATACAAATACGTCACCAATCCATCGCTAAGCTTTTACATGTCTTAATAAAAAAGGCAGTTGCTAACAAGTGGTGGAATGAGACGACTGAACACCATCGTCTCTCGTCCACCTCCACAGCCTCGTCGTGTCCTGACGCTTTCTATTTGGTGATGAACCAAGGTGTTGGACAAATTGAACTTTTGACTTGATGGTGGCACGAGAAGAAGAGTCAGAGGATCATCTTCCTGTTTACGCTGAGGAGAACATGAATGTCTGAACCCATTTTAGTCACAATCCATGTGTTGAAATATGTAACCGCTGGTGGCTCAAGAGGACACGTCCTTTGGGAACCATGAATGTCTGTGAGAATATGAATGACGATCCATCAAACTTGTTCAGGTGTCTTGGTGGACTGACGGACCAACAAACCAACATTGCTGCATTCCTTGAGCAGCGCCACAGGCATGGCTGAAAATATTTTACCTGATTGAAAATTATAGGATTGCTTTCAGTGTGAATGGACAAGGTTCCAATCATTTGAAAAATAAGGAAGAAGACGATTACTCTGACCTAAAATATATTGTACGTGCCTCCACCACATAATGCGCTGTTAAGAGCTCGTGGTCATTTCATGTATTTCCGTGAGATCAAATTGCCAAATACTCAAGTGAAGAAAACCCAATTATTTATTGTCCAGCACGGCGTCGTTGAGCGACTGCAACTGATAAAAGCACATTCCAGAAAACCCTGTCCAGACCTTTAGCTCGCCTCAGAAGGTCAGGGGGATTTAGGCTGCTTCGGTAAATCAGGACGATGACCAAAGATAGGAAGGTGCAAGGTCAGCGACCCCCTGCCCCTGGGTCCTTTGGGCATTCCTAAAGCCTGATGCTTTTTCACTGTAGGGATCCAGGCAGAACGGCAGAACTCAGTAAAGCCCCGTGTTCGGAAACCCGTCTCCAGAAGAAGTGGATGAAATAGCAGAGTTAGGCTGCGGACGTGGGCCAGGCCATTACAGACTAAAGATGTTTATGAGCAGTGGAGGAACAGCATACTTTCACACAAGAAAATATTGAGACTCTCACGTAAATGTATTTTGGCAAATGCAATTTTGGTTTAGAAATATATCTCTAATATATATACTAAAAGGCCCTTTTATATTTGATAGGGAAGTTCTGATACATGATTCCATCTGCCAACAGTTGAGAGTTAAAGTATGTCAGCTCATTTGGGATTGAGAATCTCTCAGAAGCATCTGGAGGAGAGAGTTTACTGTGAATCTCTTATATGAATGTAAAATATGGCACTAATAGGATCATAGTTCATGTCTTCGTGGTGCATACCATGTAAAATCACCTGCTTTCATCAGACCAGGACTTTCTATTATGGAGTACAGCACACAAGCTGAGCATGGCCATGTCAGCCCCTCAGTGGGAATTCTAAGTAGAACTTAAAGGAATTATTATTTTTTGATACAGGCTCAAATATTTTCTCCCTCTGGCATCATGAATCCTGGAAGTACGTCCACCCCAGTCGTAAATATGGCAGCAAATCCACAAACTGCATGATTACCGTTACACATTCCAGCATGTCAATGCCTTCAAGTCTTATCAACAAAATATCATTCGTGTCTTCCACGCCTTCATGTATGACATGTAGGAAACCACAGTCATCTCTGAGG
>NC_136649.1:23087408-23172408 GCF_949748355.1 Melanostigma gelatinosum | reverse complement strand
ACAGTGTAAAGAATCAGCTTGTAGCAGCACAACAAGCCTCACCTTACTCTTAAAAAGATGTCGCATAGAGTTTCACACCATCCAACTGCATGCCGAATAGAAAAGGTGCAACATTAAGCACCAGATATCTCCACCACCATTTCTTTGTACTTATGTAGAAGTGACACAGATATTTGGACAAATATATAATGTAACAATAACCTTAAACCCAAACCACAATGTGCAACATTATTGAAAAAGATGAAGTATCTGTTGGCTGCTGTGCACAGCAGGGAGACACAGGAGACGTCGCCCTTTCCTTGAAGGTTTAACAGCCGTTCAGATGATGGGGTGGCATTGATATACAGCGAGGGCTGCATTCCATTTCAGCATTGGCAAAACAACCAAATCCATCTTACTGAATGGATGATTTCTGCACACACTTCACAATCACACCTCCATCAAATGAATTAAAGTGGTTAGAAAAATAAAAGGGACACTGGCAGCAAAAAAAAGAAAAATGAGTCGACCTTTGCTCGCACGATGTGGAGTCGATACATTAAGCACGATATCCATTGAAGCACTTACAATGAACATTCATAGACAATCATTTGTCCCGCTGTTGACTTGTGCAGACGCTCTGGAACAGCTCTGTCACTCAGTGTGGCAACAAGCACCCTTCAACGCTCGAGTTCCTCTTTAGCATGAAAACCGTGAGAGATTTTTCAGTTTCTTTTACTTTCACATGTTTAGTTTTCGTGCATATTTAAACTTCTCTTCATCTAACACACTGCTGAAATATTTACTCCAGGATGAAATGGATTTGTTGGAGTTGGTGCTGATTAAGATGCAGCTAATTAGTGTGCACCTCCCGTGACACCCGCTGGGACTTTGCTGATTTTGAGAAACAGGACCATCAAGGATGACTTTGCAGAGCCACAAATAAAAGCATCAGAAACAGAGAGTAAAGTTGATATACGGCCCCGCTGTTGACAGATTGTCTGTTCATCTTTTGAAATCAAACATGTACTCTCCAACAAGCAAGCCATAACTCAAAATAAGTCACATTCGCCACAGCCAGTTCAGGAATATGACAAACCATGAAAACTCGGGATGAAGTTCTGGAAAAGTTTGGCAATTTGAATATCAAGTGTGTGTGGGAACACTGACGACGTAAAGTTTGGGAATACTTGTAAACGTGACATTTCCCGCTCTTCTTCTTCTTGTCTGATCTCCACAAACCCAAGCGTGTGGAGATCATGATACGTGCAGCGGGTGCCAGTGGGTTGTGGTATCTCATTTCTTGGCCTGAACAAGCCTGTGATTCATGAGACTTCAGCTTCTGGCAGTGGAGCGAAGTTACACAGAAGACCTTCCTCAGCCAACCTGCGCCCAGACCTGTGTAAAGTAACTTCTCTGTTTGATTGATATGTTTTGGACTACCGGGCTGTTGGCACGTCACGACAACTCAAATCACGTCAAGTAACTTGTCAATCGGCGAGAAGATGATCTTGGCTCAAACGCATGAGATCGTCAAAACCATTGGCCCTTTGTACCAAAACGGTCCTTTGGTAACAGAATCAACCTCATCTGGTGCCTATCAGCAAAAACAAAGCACAGACACCACTTGCAGATCGTTTTGATTTCAGTGAACTCTGACAACCTCTTTGTTTTTTGTGAGCCTAACAAGCCGCTGATTGATGACATTCTCACTCACTGCAGCAGAGCAGGAACACATTTGGATGTAAAGCGTTAAAGCTGCCGCTGGTGGAGCGTGACTCAGTGCGTCTGGGCAGAGTGAGAAGTTCACTCCGTGTGGAGTCTGAGTCAGACCTGGGCCATGAGTGCAGCGTGTGTGCAAATACTTATTTTATAGTCGTTTGATTTCACCTAAGGCCAGATGGGTGAATTTACCACATATGACAACACCGTGAGCGGCAGAAAGTTATTTAACAACCGCAAAAAGAGTTTGAAACTTAATTCCGCGCCGTTTGCCGTGACTGACAACTTATCTAACAAACTGCGATGCTGTAAACTCCACCCATCTGGGACTGCATGTGGATTAAAACAAACACTTTAAGTAAGAATCATTTGCAAATAGCAGTTAAGATTTAGTGACAATGGGTCTGTGAGTCAGGGGGATGTGACTGAGAGGAGGAGCGGCGGCAGAGGAGGAGCGGCAGAGGAGGAGCGGCAGAGGAGGAGCGGCAGAGGAGCAGCGGCAGAGGAGCAGCGGCAGAGGAGCAGCGGCAGAGGAGGAGCGGCAGAGGAGGAGCGGTGTGGCTTTAATTAGGCGGCGGCTGCAGCGCTGCGGGTTGGGACCCGGTGCCAGAACGTCCCGGGAGAAACAGCGCTGACGCCTTCGAGGCCTGCCAAGCGCGGCCACAGCCGATCCCAGGACGTCTCCGTCACCGTCCCCGTGGGGAACGCCGGGGCCGCAGAACATCTGAGAAAACGATCCCTTTTAGCCCCATCGTCGCTACGGGAACGCTCCCAATTGTTCCTGTCGGGGGAGACTTCCAGGGAAGTGGAGGAGGCTGTTCAGTAGATGTTTGTATCCGCCTCTCTGACGAGCTGCGAAACGATGCGTCACCTTTGATATCTCACGCTGATGCATCACATCTCAGACCGTAAGGAACGGGAGGGACGAGAGGAGCTTCATGTGTTTACAGATGTGTGTACGTAGACTGCTGCTTCCTCGTGACAAGTAGTCATCAATGCTCATTGCTGAGGATATGACAGCATGAACTGAAAGGCAGTGAATAAAGAGAGCAGCAGGAATATGAATGAATGAATCAATTATTGATGCGTTTTAGATCACTAATAAGTCATAAAGGGGCACCTCACCAAATGTACAGACAGATCCGTTTCCATGACGTGACAGATATTACTCCCTCTGTGTAATGTTTTCTGTGGTTCTGAAGAGAGTTTTCTTAAATCTGGGAACATAATCCTGATGATCTCATCAGTTATTTCAGCTTTTTCAAGCCTTTTAACAGAAAGCCTGCGTTATGAACTGGAGATGTTTGAGAGACGTGGGCAGACAGATTCAGCTTCTGGGTTGCATCATGGGTATTGTAGGATCCAGTGTTTCGGGAGCATGACCATTTAAAACAAAATCTTTTTCTCGTCGGAGAGAGCAGGGGGGGGGGCCGGAGAGAGCAGGGGGGGGCCGGAGAGAGCAGGGGGGGGCCGGAGAGAGCAGGGGGGGCCGGAGAGAGCAGGGGGGGCCAGAGAGAGCAGGGGGGGGGGGGGGGGGGCTTGTGGGTTGACTAATGAATACCCGGGGGATTCTCCCTCATCGTTGGGGGAAGAGTGAAAGTATGATGGTACGAACGACATTCAAGTTTTCTTTTATGTGTGACAGTTCCCTCCCTGTCTGAGAGAACATTGAAAGAGGATGAGGCCGAGCGCGGAAAACCAATAGGCTGCCCTTGACTTTGATTATAGGTTTGAGCAAATTGGAATCTGGGTACAAAGGGAAAACCGCGCTTTACTGAGGGCCTGTCATGGATTCTTCATGAGAGCGTTCATGTCTACGTCTGAGTTATCTGTCTGCATCTGTGTGTGTTTCCCATGAGGGCAACTGTGTAAGTACACATATTAAGATATAAACATAGCGTCACACACTGACGGTATTTATTCTGTAGAGCTACAGTGTGAGGGTCCATCTCTGCAGCCAAAGCGAAGGTGGGAGAGAGAGAGACGAGCAGCGCTCTCGTTCTGCTTGCTTTCATCACGATGAATCATGCATTCATCACGTCCCCGCAGCCGGCACCAGAGACATCAGAGGACACATGACGCGAGCATTACAGTCAATTCTTGAGTTGAACACTCGTGCGCTTATGCATCTTAAACAGCTGGTGCTTTTAAGCCACGGTGTCACCAAGCCCCAACATCTCCAGCAACATCAGAAGCAGCCGCCGTCATCGTCCATCAGCCCTCGTCATCAGGAGTAGAGATCGACGATGCGACGCTCGTGAGATCAAAACCCAAATTACGTCACCGTGTCGGCGCCACGAGCGGAATAAAAGCACACGCAATGCTACTTTACGCTCCTAATGAGGCAGCTACGTCAACGGTGAAAGTGCATCGCTAATTATCCTCCCGAGTGGATTGTTGTCAGCGCAGAGTTTGGCCTGAGAGCACAGTGACTATCCAGATGCATAAATCATCAGGACACGGTTACAGACACTCGAGACAGAGAGAGCGACAGACAGAGAGAGCGACAGACAGACAGACAGACAGACAGAGAGACAGACAGACAGACAGACAGACAGACAGACAGACAGAGAGACAGACAGACAGACAGACAGACAGACAGACAGACAGACAGACAGACAGACAGACAGACAGAGAGCATGTGTGATGTGATGCGAAGAAAATGAAAACTTGACATCAGAATCCAGCTTTTAATGGTATTTCTGCTTCGTTGGATAACAGCGGCGAGAGTGACAGGAATCACAGAGTGTGTGGGCCGAACATCAAACCACTGCAGCGCACCAACACCCAGTTTTAAAGAAACACAAACATATTAATTGCAGATGTTCTGTTGCATCCTTTCTTTTTGGTGAGTGATGAAGAATGAATCGTTGAGACAGAGTCTGTCCTCTGTGGTCTGCAGATGGGGTTATTTGGCATCTCCAGCTGGGTGGAGCTGCTGGCTGCCAGTCATTTTGTGGTTGCAGGTTGCACGCTGTGCAAAGTAAAAAATAAATGATCTGTGACCTGGAAGGATGTCAAATGGGGGCACGGTTAATGATCACACCAGACGTCTGTCATTTATTCATCGTAAATAAATGTAAATTGCAGTTTATGATTCCCATGAAGCAGTCCGGTACGATGGAGCTCATCCACTCACGCGTGTCTCTGTGAGCTGAAGCAGCCGCTGCAGTGGATTCAAGCAGGAAACTGCAGCCGATTGGTCGGCAGATGAAGCCTGTAGCACGTCTTCGAGGCTTCCCCAGAGGAGGCGGAGTTAGGAGACTTCTTCTTAAAATTGTAGTCACGCCGTATAGATTATATTTACACCTAAAAAACGAGGCACTATGAGAAGCTCCGGGCTTTCAACTAAATCCAGTATTGGCCGGTCGGAGCGACTGACACAATAAAGATCAAGGAAGTCGCTTCAGGGCGAGTGGGAGAGGAGGCTGGATGGGTCAAGATAACTCAGGACTCTCCGCCTTCCGACCGCTGTGTGAAACCAAGTCAACAGTGACTCATTTCACTCTACTTACTTACTTACTTGTTGCAGAACTTCCACACTTTACTAACACACGTTACCAAACAAGTGTAGTTCAAATCTAACACAACGCCACATCATTCCCAAACACAACCAACCTTTGTTCCCTGAAAAGGAAGTGAACCACATAGAAAGTTTGAAAAGAGACTGTATGCATGTTATAAGTGGAAACTGTGCATTTCCTGTTAACACAGATGTTCATTTTGAACAGACCCTCATACATGTAGGAGCGGAAAGTGACACAACTGACGCTAGAAGGGAACCTCTGACGATAGAACCTCTATAGAAACGTGGGGCCACTGACCAAGCGAGTGTTGGATCAGAATACGTTCTGTACGCATTTACTTTGATGTGTTTCTCCTTAAGTCGAAGTGATTATACGCACAACACCAAATGGGGAAATGAGCCATAAAAAGCTTGGTGCATTGGAGACAAGAATGATGATGGAAATAATCAGTGGACTCTCCTCAGGACCAGCTGCTCTTCACCTGCTCGGCGCATCAATCACTTTTCTCAGTACTCGCAGCGACTTTGCATTTTTTAATTGAACATCCTCGCTGTGTGCTAACCGCTGAGCTGTGCATATTTAAGACTTATTAGCATCAGGTATAAACGCCCTGCAGGTGTTCAAAGAAATGGAGGAGTTTTGACTGAACTCTGCAGCCTCACTTTCTGTTGCCCAGCTCATCTTGGAAGGTTGAGTTATTGTAAAACACGATCCATTAAGCTAACAGAGTGCCACCTGATGTTGACGCTGTTACGCTGACGACACTTTGACTCCACTGTATGCACCGACATGTAGCGCACCTTGATGACATCACCTCGTATCTCTAAGAGGAGTCTTCTCCAGCAACCATTCCATCGGAGAAGCTGGTGGATCTGTCCGATCCTGTTGGTTTTCCCTGGAGTTTGTGCTTACCGTAGATAAAGCAGAAGGGTGGGGTTGGGTCGGAGGGGAGGGGGGGGGGGGGCCTGGTGGCGTCGAGGGACATGAGGTGAAATAGAACCCACGCACTGAAAGGAGACGAGAGCCCCGGAGGCGCACAGTGGGCTTTTTTACTCCTTCCCATCACACCTGTTTAGAAGAGGAAGCGGTGATGTCACCCACTTCACACTTGGGGACAATGGTGGCTGGAAGAAAGCAACAGGTCGCGGGGGGCGGTGGGAGGAGGAGGGGACGGGAGGGGCTGTCGAGGGGCCTGAAGAAGCTCTCCGTTGTATTTACCATGGAGACTATGTTTTGGCCCCTTCGGCTCAAGCACAATAACACTTGCGGGTTCAAGTTCCTGCCGTCCCCCTATTCTCTGAGTCCTTCCTTTAATTCTGCACCAGCCTCGCTCTCATACATCATATGGCCGGAGCTCAAAGACATGAATTTCCCATCTATTGAGACTTTTCTGTAATTACCTTGAGAGGAGGAGGGGGGAGGGGGGGGATAAAACGGGGAAGTGAAGAGGGGGGGGGGGAGGCACAAATTAAAAGTGCCTGAAAAAAGAAATACTCCACATTCTTCGATCACTCTTCACAAATGCAATAAAAGAATGAAGAGGAGGGAGAAGGGAGGGGGGAGGTGTTGGGTATGAGGGTACATAAAAATGGGGTGCGTTCCAGGAGAGTCGGTCCCCAGAGGGAGTCCGAATAAATTAATCACAGCGATTGGCTGTATTTTTTCTTTTTTCTCTCGCCTCCTTTCCTCTGGCAGGACGCTGTCATCTAATTGGGCCCTGCCTCTGTGCAGCGCTCTGATTGGCCGAGAGGGAATGTGAGAACCTGAAGACCTCGGCCAACGAAGCTGACAGGGGCTCAAAGGGCAGCTTCTCTCTCCCGACATGAATGGAGAGGAGCCGGGGAGGTAGAGGGGGGGAGGGACACACACACACACACACACACTATTATACAGCTACTAATGGAGCTGTGGATTTGGAGTGGGATAATTAAAACCAATGGAGATGGGGGGGGTGAGGGGAACGTGTTTTCACGTGTGCATGTTCACATGTTTGTAGGAGAGCAGAAGAGAGCAAGAGGCCATGAGAGGCAGAGGAGTGAGAAGAGAGAGAGCGAGAGAGTGAACCCCATCAACAAAAGCAGGGATGTGTCCCCCCCCCCCCCCCCGCTATGGTCTCCCAACAGCCAGACATCTGCCTCATTATAGCCTGCACTTCACTGCATGCTGCCCATTGTCCGCAGCCATTCTGTTTGTGCACACCATTCTGAGGCCTGCAGAAATAGCTGCACAGCCACAATGTCTTCTGAACACAGAGCAGAGCGCTGCCCGGAGGAAGTGCTTTTGTTTTGAACAACCGGCCATTGCTGCAAGGACAGACAGCGATACACCTGTGAGGCAAAGCGGGGGAATCACACACTCGTTTATTTCTTTCTCGTTCCCTTCACAGTCGTCCAGTCAGAGAAGAGGTTCGTTCGTTCACACCACAAACAACTAAACCAGGTGATTTGATGGATTAGGACACTTTAACAAGACAGACAGGATCTAATCAGTGTAATCAGCTGCAGGGTGAGGTGAGTCAGAGACGTGTTGATGGGAACCAACGTTCATCCCTTGAGTTACCCTTTAGAGTTCATCCATGAATCACTGAAAGGCACTTAACCCCCCCCCCTCAGACTTGTCAACAGAGGATCACTCTCGTTTTATTTCTCACTATAAATCAATTTTAAACCATCTTCTGTTCTGTTGTAAGCCTTTTGCACTATTCTTTTTTTTTGCTGATAAAAGAATCAAATATTCAGTAAAGCCCAAACACACTCGCACAGGTGTTGTCACTTACTTTCCCTAATTACCTCTTCAGGAGGGGCGTGTTAGTGCCGTTGGACAACTTGCAGCTTGAGGATTATTTTAGAGCTTTTCCACCGCATGCAGGACGTCACAGGACGAGAAGCACAAGTGTTGATCGTAACTCAAATGGCGTCTTCAAGTCTTCAGGATGCTTTTTTTCCCTCCATGCCGACTCACTGTCTTCTCAGGACACAGAGCGGAACAGAGCCAATAGTTAATGTTAGTATAGGTACACCCATGTTTCTTGCTAGTACAAGTCAAAAAAGGGTAATTGTGCAAGTGTGCTCAGGTTATTCCCAGTCAAGTTACGCCCACACCTCACAGTAACCTGAGCAGAGGTCGAATCAACCAGATCAACTGGAAACACCTGTGAGGGGAAGAACATGCTCTTTGAATGCTGTTGAAACAGAAAAAAGTTCAAGTGAATCATCAGCTCGTAGTCACAGGAGTTCAATTTAGTTTGGATCCTTTTTCATCACAAGAATAAGTTAAACTTACAAATCAGTCAAATGATCCAATTTAGCACCACTTTTACAAGACTGCGTCAAATACACATCAAGACAAATACACCTGAGATTGAGACGCTAACGTTACCTTAGAGACTGAATCCCCCCCCATTCCTGCCAATGTTTCTGTATTGAAGCAGCTGATATTCAGTGTCAGTGTTTTGCATAATGTCATACTGTGGGGGGTTTCAGGCTTCTGCTCCTGTCATTGTGGTGAATCAGCAATTAGATATTCATGGGGCATTAAAACTTAAACCACGGAAACACACACTTAAGTTCTTTAATAAAAAGCAGCTCTGAGGACAGACTCGACTCTTTGATTCATTACAACAGGACACACATACAATCAAACACAAGCAGTCATGAACATACAGTCTCCTCCTACGGCCAGGAGCAGAGCTTCACCGGTCCACCGCGCTGCTGGAGACCCAGGCCGCATCGCTAAACCCGCTAGAAGAAAGGGAGGCACGGCAGAACCAGAACCAGGACCGAGCGGGGACGACTGTCAGACCCTGCTGGAGTAAAATGAGAGGTTTTCTAAACTAAAGGGACTCTGGTGCTCTGAAACCGCCAAAATCAACTCAAAATAAAAGTTCCTCATAGTAGCTTTGAGTGTGTACACACTCACTCACACACACACACACACACACACACACACACACACACACACACACACGCTCTCATTTCTCCATGTTTTGTTGTCCTTTTGCTAAACATGACAAGATAATCTGAGCGACTTTTGCCAATTCTCCACTAATTACATTTGCTGCGTTTGTGTGTCAAAGGTGTGAATGCATGTGGCTAATTAATCAGCGCAGAAGACTCCCATGTTGCCCGCTCTGCTGCGCACACTCAAGACCCAGAGAGGGATGCAAGAGAAGAGGAAGAGAGAGGGGGGGGGAGGGAGAAAAACCCCTCATCACTGCAGATATTTATCCTTTTATTTCAGTTTTCATCTTAAGGATCTACGATGACTCAGAGGGTGGAACATACAGGACCGGAGCCCTTTGAAGTAGAAAACAGGCGAACCTCAGAGAGACGAGCGTTTCATGTGAATACAAGAGAAAATGAGCCATTCATTTGTTATTGCTTCTCTGTATTTTCTCTCCATCTTATCTCCGCTATGCCGTATTTCCTGACACCTAATTACAGAGACCAGATCTATGTATCAGTCAACTTACCTTTCATGACTCAAGCCACATCGTAATTTGAGAGGAATACAAGCGCCCTTCCCAAAAAACAGGTAAATAAATAAAAGCGTCACGACAACCACCCGCCTGCCTGCGCATACCACACGGGCACTTAGTGCCAAAGTAGCGCTGCCCACCATGGCCCGCATACTTTCATATAGCGCGCTCCCTTTCTGCTCGGGCCCGGAGGTGAATGTAGCCTTTGAGAGTGGAGGGAAAGCAAACATGTAGCCGGCAGCTCTCGCCTGGGAAAAGAACATCCAAACTGAGTGGGGCTGTCTTCAGAGCGACAGCCTGAGCAAACAGCCTGAGAGGGCTTCGTGAGAGTGGGGGGGCTGCTGGGTGAAGCCCGCCGGGGTCACACAACGGAGGCTCTTTAACGTTTTCAAATGCAGTTCAAGCGAGAGATGGTGAGATACGATCCGAGACAACGTTTGAGAAGCACAAAACCTACAACATGATTGACAGCGCAAAAGCACAACAAATGAGAGTGGCCCTCTACAGCGTCACATGGCAACAAGGGCCGAGTGTTTGATACACAGCAATTCATGCAACACACTGCTGGCGTGTGATGTTTAGGGTTGGGTTTTAATAACATGTGATCAAATCTTAATCCCTATATGAAGCTATTTAGGCAAATGTATGAGTTAAAGTTCTAATAGCTAAAACTCAAAGATGTATTTGAGAACTTTTCTTTTTTTCTGGTAGAGAGGCAAGAAACACCACCGTTTTTATAAAGAGGGTTCACAACTTTTAACTCTGTATTATCAGAACATCAAACAGTCACAGTCATTTGGGGTTCAGTATCTAGGACCAGCCAGCGATCGTACCGGCCTTCTTCGCTCTACCTCTTGAGGTTTGTAATAAAATGTTTTTCGGAACCCCTAAAATCCCATGTGGCCCCAGTCTGGCCTCCCATCAGATGGTCTAGGAGCGCCACTGGAAGAGGCTCTTACTTGCTGCTTTCTGGGCAAGTTTGTATTTAATTGATGACTGTCTAGACCTGGAAAGACATCCAAACTACATATCAGAACTACATTTGTGCATGAGCTAAATCTGCATACTCTCTACTGAGGAGAGATGATGCAGCTCTTCATGATCGCAACCTCACTTTAGATTGAAGCTAACAAAAAACCCGCCTTCTGTTGCTTTACAATAGTAACCAACTCGGATCATTATTTGTAGAAATAACAAAACTTCAATGACTTATTTTTAAGCTTTGGTTATAAAGCTCTTGCCAAACATTTTTCACGTCCTGTGCGGACCCACAGGAAGTAGTTCAATACCTCATTTTAGGCCACGACTCATAATTCACACAAACAGAAATATGTCTTGAAAAAAAGAAAGAATTTTTTACACAATTGGTTTTGGAAACAAAAACATCTGCAGATGGATGAAGTTAATAAAAGTACAGAGAGCAAACAGCCTTTGAATAGGATCTCTGCTCGTTTCGGCCTCTCAATGACCAAATGAAGAGGTTTGAATGTGGAGCGGCGTGGCTGTGAGTGGTAGCGGGGGGGTCGACTGGTTTGTTTATCCAGCGTCCCCCAAGTCGTGACTACTCTTCACGCAGCCAGGATCAGAGCCCACGGATCGGGGCTTTGAGTGTTTAGTCCGTGGATTAGCTATTGTGCCGGGCTAGCACGATCACCCCCACCCCTCATTGGCCACCCAACCCTATACACCAACTCCATTGTGAGCACCCAGCACCAAGGGGGGTCACAGTCCAGTGTTCAGTTAGAATTTGAGAATAGGATGGCTGATTTGGGACCAAATTGTCTTCTTCGTCAATTGAACTTCATAGATAGAACCGTCGTAGGGATCAGCGGCTGTGTATCAGGTTCGGGATGTCCACCCTGTTCTCGTTCACAAGGCGCCAAACACCAAAGCTCTGTCACATCCCGCGGCTTCTGATACTGATGCACAAGGCACCTTTAGCATCTGTATGAGATGACTTGCAAGTAAACCCATCAGCATCATCATTAGATGCTCAGAGGAAAATGCTGTGAGAGTATGATGACAATGATGACGTCATCAAACAAACACAGGACTTTCACCCAGGAGACCTTTGTTCGTGTTCCAGAGTTATTTTAAAGTAAAGTTTCGTGAAAGTGGTTTTGTTGCTGTTTTTGTTTCAATTCACAACTTCAGGGCCACCCAGTGTGTTAGAGTTGGAATAAGAATGTGTTCAATGTCAAACTTTACCACAAACATAAAATCTGCATTACAAAGCGGGGACGAGGAGTTTGCAACACATTCACCGGTTTGACGACGGATGAGCCTTCGTGATTGGTCAATTCTACTTGGACCGCAAACAAAAACCCGAGAGCTTCCGATGCCAAAATGAAAAAGCAGAACTACAGGACATCATTCACACATGAAAGGACTTTATTCATTGTTAAATGGCTTCCTAAGTCACATGTCGTATCAAATGATGCTTCTCGGTTATCTGAGCAGACAACAATGCAATGTGTTGGTCCTCCTTAAACAAAATACTGCAGCACCTTAAGTTATGTCAATAATTATTTCTCAGTTTTAGAATAGACTCTTTTGTGTCAGACAAATATACCTTCAAAAAGGAAACCCCTCAGAGGTATGATGATTTTATGTATAACAGATGTCTCAATGCATCACATATCTGTTAAGTAAGTGCTATGTACTAGTCTTTGGGTAATAGTGTTCTTATTATGTTGTAACTGTTCAATAGGTAACAAAAACCAAACATTGAAAACTGACATTATTTGCAGCACAAAACGGTTTTGGGCCAGCAGCAAATGTCGGCCGGTGGTTTTCAGCCAAAGAGATTAGAGTGCTCTTAACCAGAAGAGAATATATTGCTCATTCATTTTCTGATGTTTTCATTCCCCACATCATCCTCTCACACAGCACAGTGCCGAGGTGATGGCCGCCTGAGCACCGAGGGCAAACAGATGGTCAACAACAGCCGAGGAGAGACGTCTTTGACCGGGCGGCAGCACCAGGAGCTGCCCACAGAAAAGATCTCCAATCCAAGGCCCCAGGGAGGGAACAATGGGCCAAATGCAGGGTGAGCCAGTTCTCATTCACTCAGCAGCTGGCCGGGACCCAACAGGTCGGCATGCTCAGCACTCCACATGGACGACAAGAGGGGAACCTCACCACAGCGAGGCCGAGAGGGACGACTTGTCGGCAAATGATCAAAATCGTGAGAGAACCAATCAAGCGCCGGTGTGATCCCAAACCTCTTTGTTGGCTCTCGGTTTTGTTGGAGCACCTGTTTGACACCCCGCCTCACTTCTGGAGGGGGAGTTCTCCTTTTCATAACAATGTGCAGGTTCATCTCACTTCAGATGTGTTGAGGAATGTGCACACAACAGTGACAGTGGGCTTGAATTCAAAGGATTGCAAAAGCAGAAACACAGTTGCCCGGTCACAAAAGCCTATTGGTGTTACCCTCGCATGGACATATGAGACTTATTTGGCAAATGTTGAATCAGTCCATTTAAATGCATGTTGAACAAGCGTGGAAACCTCACGGGCATGCAGAGTGTTCATTCCTGTAATTCATTCACATTTTGATCATTATTTCTCTCGGGTAAAGAAAAGCTGCAAACTGAGCCTGTTACAAGCGAAGGGTTGAATTTCAGCTCTGCCCTCAAACAAATACGCCAACATTTACATGTCACAGATACCAGTGGAAAGAAGCAGCCTGTATACTGCTAAAGGGATTGTTAAGTGGTTCATGCTATGCAGCAAGATGTGCTTTTACTGCCTTGCTGTCGAATGACATTTCTGTCTGTCTTACTCTCTGCGAGACAAAGTAGCTGGACTGAGCCCTGTTAAAGTTAATAGCTCTCCACAAGCACAGAAGCCCAGACAGGCCAACACCAGTAAAACTCCAGCAAATTATATCAGAGAAACAAGAGGCACCGAGGAGTCATTTTGTTATTGGGTTCGGCATTCTTCGGCTTGGGAGGCGGACTCTTGCGTCTCACTGGAATAACTTTGGAACGCTGCAGAAATGATGCAGGCCGTGGGCCTCGAATACGCACAGCGACTCTTGGCATGGCTGCGACATCCTGAAAGGGTGAAAAGTGTCCTGGCAAAGCTCTGTCTCTGTCATACAGCGTGTCCTGTGGCACACTGCCATTATTAGACATCTGGCTGGTTACTTTCCGTTACAATACAGTTTAGTGAAAGTCAGCAGAATGTGGAGGTGAAACCAGCATCACATACGCTGTGATGAAGACATGTCTGTCTGACTTTCATGCCAGAGAACAAGGTCCTTCCTAACTGAACATCTCTTCCTAACATCATGGTGTATAGAAGAAGACTTGAAACTAGAGATTGAGACATAAACTCATGTTTAGAATGTTTACTGAGGGAATAAATCAAGAGAGAAGAAGGGTCATCTTCTCATAGACTTCAATGCAATCAGACTTCTTTTTGCAACCAGGGGAGTCGCCCCCTGATGGCCATTAGAGAGAATGCAGGTTTAGAATTCACTTTCCAGACCCCTGAGGTTGGTATTTGGTGATAAACCAAAGTATTGGACAAATTAAAATGTTGACCTAATGGTGTTTACAGATGAAAACATAAGCGTTACCAAAATGACTTGAGCTCTGCGTCCTTTGTGTGTCTTTCTAATCGTTGTTGAACCAAAGGGGTGGACAGGGTGTCACCGGCTTGTCCAATAGCAACCTCTGTCTGATGAATGGTACGCCTTAGCAGGGAGTGAAGCGCTGCCGCATACACTGCAATAAACACACCTTTCTGTGCTCGTCAATATTATCCATCACATTACAAACAGTCACAATCTTTGAAAGACTGCACATGAGTAATCCAACCCAGTGCAGTGGCTTCATCACCAGCAGGAAGAGGTCCTGTTGTGATGCTGACGCATGGCTTGGCTCAGCCTCCCAGTCTGGCTGTCTGTGTGTATCCTAGTCTGGACTGGAAAGACCGGGTCCAGCATTCAGTGATGCAACTGACAGCACCACGTAGTGAGAGTGTTTACACAATCAAAGATAAGAATTTGAAAGTCAGAGTGCAGTTTTATGTGACTGACACTGAAGCACACAGAACGGTTTTAACTCCGCTGCACAAATGAACGTATGACACATTCACAGCTACTACTGGACGCCTGTCTCTGCGTAATGGGAGCTCACTGCTCACCAGGACCCAAATCCCCGGGCACTGCCTCTGCCAAGCAGTGTAAATATTTAGGGTCACCCGTCGCACAATGGAAAACGAAAGCTGTTACTTTGGCGTTGTGTGTGTGTGTGTGTGTGTGTGTGTGTGTGTGTGTGTGTGTGTGTGTTTCACGAATGCATTTGGGTCTCTGTGGACAGAAGCCAGCAGCACATACCTGCAAGTGTTTGTGTGAAAACCTTTTTTTTTTTTTTACTTTTCAGGTCCTTCCCGGGCAGGAGGCAGAAAAACGTTATCTGTCTGACGTGGAAGCCGCGGCATTCCACCACATTAATCACTGCTGGAGAAAAGGCTCTCGGCTTCAACACCATCCCTCTAGAAACAGAGCGCGACACACAGCAAGGCCAAGAGAGCCCACACTCGCCTCAACGGTTACTGTTTTGAGGCTTTTTTTCTTTCATATAAAGCTCGTAGTCGAGTTTAACCAAAAGAGAAAAAACAAGTCTATCGACAGCAGTTCATTTAACGGCCGGTTAGGATGTTGTTTTTACAGGTAATTACTGTTTCTCCTCAGAATTGTGTCCACGTCAGGGTGAATTATAACATTTGGACAATCATGCAACAGTAAAACTCACACTTATGAAATTCGGCAAGTATTTGCACCGTATCACTGCAAACTGACCACATCTCCTACGTCATTGTTTAAAGTTTAAAGGAACAGATTTAATCTGCTATCCTGAAGTCGCAGGTTAGTTTCAACAAATATCGCTCAATTTCTGTCTCCGTGCACCCAAAAGTGCTGATGTTCTGTGCAGAAAATGTTATTTCTAAATCCAAATTTCCCCCGTATTCAACATTGAAATAAACACGAATCACATTCCTTTCATAGAAAACCAGGTTAGGACCTGTAAGGATGTGAGATTGTTTTGAATTCAAATGAGTAAATCCGGAATGTTTTAATAAATCTCTCCCTCAACATCTCTCATTAAAAACATGCAGACACACGTGCACATACAGTTTACATGCATGTGACTTAGATACAAGCTATATCTCATATTTCTAATAAATCCTACGTATACTTTGCAAAATAATCCCATTTAGCTGAAGAGGGGCAGACCTGATAGAAGAAGGTAAAGAGGAGAAATTATGGGCGGGAAATGCAACGTGAGGCAAACAAGGCTGAAGGGTTTGATAGATTAGAGCACATGAAACAGGAACTGTGTTGGAGAGCGGGTTGTGAATCAGGAAGTCAGCGGCTGCTTTCAGAATAAGAGATCCTGTGTAAGGAATCTGTGCTACACTAGAAGCATTTACAGGCACTTTGAAAAGAGCCTCAGAGACCTCGCGATGAAAGGAAAAGTAGCTGCACACACAGGGGGGTACATTTAACTTGGTGTGTGTGGCCTGTGGTGGATACTCTGCTTCTGAACATGGAGCCTACAGGACTCATTCACATTCATACAGGAGCCAAACAACTCGTCACGTTATCATCGCGCCGCCTCTTTACAAGAGGTAGGAAAAGGTTTCAGTCCCGCATTTGAAACATATTAAACTGGATAAATAAACGACTGAATAAATACCTGTGCGGCTCACCTTGAATAGTCCGGATTGAGTTGGGACACTAACAAGGCTCCCTTGTGCTCGCTCTACCCTCCACTCTGGCACATACACACACCCTGTTGTGACCGTTGGTCATAAACAGAGGTGGAAAGTACCCAGATACAATCACGCCATACGTTTGGCTTCAGTTATTTATCCTCCAAGGACATACGTTCACTCCTATACTGGAGCTATTTCATGGAAACTGAAAGCAGCTCAGCAGCAACGAGCACACAGACAACGTTAGCGCATAGCTGGTGAAGAAAGTAGAGCGTTTAGCAGAGCCAGAGCTTTTACTCAGCAGCTGGTGGAGACCAAACCAGAGCTAAAAGGACAGGAATATGTTCTTACAGTCATCAGGCGGAGACAAACCTAAAGACCTAAAATGAATGCTGATGTTGCATCATGTTTGCTGGAAGTGTAATGCAGTTGTTAGCCAGAACAGCGCTTTTAGCTCGTGGTGACAGCTTGATTTGATGTTTGTCAAGAGCGATAAGAAAGGTGTACAGCTCTCCGCCAGGTGTGTCTGTCATTGAATAAATAATGCAGGCCATCGGCCGTCATCGTACAATCTTGCCAAAAAATGTAATTAAACTCACCAAGCAGTGTGCGGGCGTAGCAGCGTCTGAGTGCTGGCGATGTCTTCAGCAGTCTGTGTCCTGCTAAACACATCGTCCAAAACAGTGAAGGTGTGAAAACTGTTTTGGTAGTGAGTGAGGATGATGCTAAATGCTATTCAGAGCTATGAGCAACGTAGACACGCTGCATGAGAAAATCAGCTTTTTCTCAAGTCTGCCAGTGGATCCTAACAGCGCGGAGCAGTGTGAAAGAATCCACCTTCACCAACGGGTTCCGAAAGGCTGGACCGCTGCGAGATGAAGAGGACAGCGCAATGAGGAGGACAACGCAAGCTCAAGGGCGGATTTGCCTCGGGAGCAAAGTGACACTGAGGGTGCAGAGCAGCTAGCAGAGCTACGAGCTACGAGCAACAACAGGACTCAGGACAGCAGAGTTATATTGCAAACCAAGATGATTTATTTCTCTCACTCAAAAACACGCACACAAAAACACGCAATAACTGTTGTTGCTTCATAGCGGACCTCCTCTGGATCAATCTGATCCAGAGCCGTCGGTGAGAACCTGGAGCAGGACATCGTCTCCGCTCTGCTCGGATACAAGGACGGCAATGAGAAGAAGCCGAGAGACGGTCAGCGTGTCGGGTTTGAGTGTGTACAACTTTTCCGCAGAACTTTTCTTCACCAGCTCACCAGGTGTTATTCATTTGTCTGCAGGGATCTAATCAGCTCTCTCATGCCAGAAGAGATTGATGAGTCAGAGATAAAAGAAAATGGATCAATTCCAAACAGTAATAGTGGTTGGACCGACATTAGCCCACAACACAGTGCTAATCTCAACCTCATCTCTGCAGGGTTCTACCTGCTGGGGCTGCTTTGGAGAGAAATGGATGAGATGGGTGATGTGGAATAGTTTAAAAGGAAGCATGCATCTATAAAGCACAGCATAACCACTTATACCTGTGGGAGGTGAAAGGCGTGTGAATCATCCCAAAGAATCAAAGCATGTTGACAATTTTTGGAACAAAGAGTCCCGTCTATTCAAATGTTGGACCCGATAATCATATAGCAGTCACTCGTCATTCTTACTGCGCAGTCATTGCCTTTAAACTAAGAAATGTCAGCCAGTCAATGGTGCACTCGATATCAGCTGGATGCATTCAGAAGAGGAAACGGATGCTCTTGTCCTGTACTGCATTTCAATTGGGTGCCCTGCATGCTTAACAACACACACACACACACACAAACATAACAATAATCATAATCATAATAATGTGCTTGAAAAAACAAACAAAATAAACGAACAGCAGAGCTGACGCACTTCAGCATGAAGCTTTAATCATGACTGAAGTCATGTATGAAATGGATTCATTTTCTTATCTAAATGGAACATATCTTTTTTAGGAATTATTTTTGAAAGAAAATAACGGAAACTGTCACAAATATAAACTTAAGCAGCATCAATTCATAACAATTCTTATTGTTTACAAGTATTCTTCAGGTCTGGCTCTGTTTCATACCAGAGTCTGCTGCTGTGGTTCACATCATCTGGGTCAGCAGTGTTCTTTAAATACATGTGAAGGGATTTTAAAGGGTTCCCTGTCATGTGTTCTTTCCTCTTTTTGTCCTGCTTAGCTGCATGAGTGTGTGCAGATGCTGCTGCTCCAGTGGCCTTAAAGAGACTCAAGTTAGTGTGTTTTTTCTGCAGCAGTTTCACAAGTTTCACTCTCTGGAAGCACACTATATAATTTTCTCTAAATCAGTCGAGTCTCTATTTTTTCCCAACCGCTAATTAATTATAATTCAGCACAGTTTGATGCAGTTAGGCCAAAGGAATGCCGGAGCCTGCAAGTTGAGGGAGGAGGAGGAGGAGGAGGAGGAGGAGGAGGAGGAGGAGGAGGAGGAGGAGGAGGCTGACGCTGGGATGGATGGAGGGAGTCTGTGGTTTCTATCTTGCGCTCTAAGTCTCTGAGGCAGAGACACAACACGCTGCTGACTGCGGAGGTGTTACTTGTCACGCCGCGGTCAACAACTGAGGCTCGTCTTACGTCGAGCATCGCTCGGTCCCACATCGGTGTTTGGATAAATGAGAAGAGCCGAGGGACAAAACGCCAGACGCAACAGATCCAAGCTCTGACAAAGACACGCGTCTCGCTCATAGCACAGCAGTGTGTTGAAGCATTTCTAACTATTTCTGGTGGCAGAAATGCAACTAACTTTTTTTATCTTGTGATGCAGGTTGTTCAGTGTTTGTATTTACACCTACGAACAGTAACGCACTATTAATAATGACATATATATATATATCTATATATATATATATATATATAGCCCAGGTAATCGTGAGGCAGGACGTGCTGGAAGTCACGTCCCGTGGGGGGGAGGGTCAAACAAAGACAGGACTTTCACCCAGGAGACCTCCGTTCGTGTCCCGTGTGGAAAGAAGTCGACGCCGACTTACGTTTGTTTTGTACCTCACATACTTAACATAAACGTTCAGTAACAAACATACTTATTTGAACCCAAATCGCAATCTTTTCCGAAACGCAACGAAGTCGATTTGTTACCGAAACAGCTTCTGCACAGCAGGGGGCTGCTCAGGATAAAACAACTTGCCAGATGTTTCACGCAGCAGACATCAGCAATCTGTATTTACATTGAGCCGCAGGTGTTCTGTAACTGCTTCATTTACATAAGTGGTCTTAATCAGGCTCTAAACTGAGAAAAAAGCTTTAGCACATTTTTACAGATTCTAGTCTCTGGGAATACTCTGAAGATTGTATTTCATGCGTCCTGCAAACATTAAGATTCCTCCTATAAAACGTTTAGAAAGAGAACTCTGCTCGTCTGTCATCGAGGATGTCAGAGAGTACGATTTGCTGCCTTTGGGCGTTGCAGATGGAAGCTTTTCACCTTTCTCATCTTCAGCACAACACAAATACACAAATACACAAATACAAGTTTTCTGTGTTCCAGTGTTCACCACAAAAGAAATGTCAACAGAGATTTTCTTCTGAAATTACAAAGTAGTTTGATTTTAAACTCTGCTGTCATTTTTGTAGAATCCTTTCTGAGAACAAAGAAATCCCACCATTTCCCATGTTGGACATTGTTGCGGCGATGCTACTTCTTTGTTGGTTGCAGTTAAACGGCGTCGTATGAATTCCCTCATTGATTGAGCAGACAGGGTCTCAGCGCCTCCGCCTGCAGCATCAGAGAGCCTGCGTGGGTGGTCCGGCTGCTCTGTCATCACGGCTGCGTCTGCACCGAGTCCTCGCACACATCACACAAACTCAGAGGTTTTCTGTCCCGCCAGCGTCGGTGATCGGGATGCAGTCAAGCTTGCCATCCGCAGTATTCATCTTTCGCTCTGTGTCCATGAGAAAGAGGAGCACGGAACCAGAATGTGACCACGGGGCACTTTGGGCGAAACGCCGCAGACTTTAAAATGAGCAGACAATTCTGTTATGCAAATGTAGTGATGCTGAAGTGAGGCGTCGATGAGAAGCCTGCAGGCTTTGCTTTGTGTGTGTGTGTGTGTGTGTGTGTGTGTGTGTGTGTGTGTGTGTGTGTGTGTCGTCTCAGAGGCTGAAAACTGAGGAAGGAACCGTGGAAACAAGATGACTGCAGATGTGGACGAGCTTCCTGCAGGAGGGCTGGTTGTGTAGAATATGACCGGATAGATTGGGCACGACAACATTTATATTCATAAGCTGTCATTGTTCAAGCGGTTATTGTACATCATTATGTTCATAAT
This sequence comes from Melanostigma gelatinosum, assembly GCF_949748355.1. NCBI lineage: Eukaryota > Metazoa > Chordata > Actinopteri > Perciformes > Zoarcidae > Melanostigma > Melanostigma gelatinosum. Next base: position 23,151,639 of record NC_136649.1, on the reverse strand, counting down.
AATGTTGTTGTGAAGCTCTGCTGAAGGATTCTAGCAGATGTTGTCCTGAACATAGAAGAGCTCGCTCTCATGACACTTTGTGAAATGAGTGTTTTAGACGGCGAACAACAAGCGAGGAAATGTTTTCCCACATCAGGTGCAGACTTAACAAGAAAGCTTTTGATTATTGCCAGACCGAAAGGAACTTAACACGTGGGGAGCGTGACAAATCAACAACAATGAAATACTCGCCTGCAAATCAAATTCATCAAACTATTCATACGAGTGACTGTGGCCCAGCAGTAGAGCACGGTCGTCCTTCAATCAGAGGATCGGCAGTTCCATCCCGACTCCGTTCGTCCATATCGAGTGCAGGACACTCGACCCCATACGCAGCTGTGCTTACGCTGTGTGACTGTTAGAGTCCTGATGGGCAGGCGGCACCTTGTACAGTCCCCCAGAATGGCTGAATGATGGCTGATGGCTTTGAGTCGGAAGACTGGAAAAGCGCTGTACAAGTACAGTCTACTTACATTACCATCCTGGCTGTGATGCTCATTTCACTTAAATATTCAACAAAACATTTGAATACATTTTCTGGGAATGCTAGCACCGCATCTGGGACAGTCTTTCTGATGAACTCCTCTGGTGAACAGTGTCTACGGCTTTCATTGTGAAAGGTAGGAACGCGAGGAGTGGATGTGTTGCCTTGGTCAAAGTTGAAAGGAGTGATGAAGTTAACCGTCTTGGTTCAGACGGACCATTCGACCAAAGATGCTCTGGATCAGAACAATCTCACAGTTCAACATGGAGTCATATCACTTCTTTCGACTGTCTCTGATTGGACTACAGCGCCTCCGTGTTGTGACGTTACGTCCATTCGGCACGAGGTGATTGGTTAATGCCTTTATATAAAGCTCAGAAAAATCAACCTTGTTACCGAAACAAAAAGCTGCTTCTTCGGCACTTAATATTCGCTTTGTCTGTGAAATTATTCATGACGAAAAAAACATCTAAATATGTCAATTTGTGCTCAATATAATTCATTGATGGTGGAAGTACTGTAAAACTGTAAAATCGATTTCTGATCAAATCATTTGTCTGTCTATGAAGAACATCTGAATCGTTGTTCCTCGTGCAGCGACTTGCTTCACTTTCCTTTCTAAATGGGCAGACAAGCATTTTCAAAAGAAGCTCTTGTTATTGATGATGAAGGTTGTTGTTGTTGTTGTTTTGCGTTGCAGCAGCCCTGTTCATTGCACTGGATCTGGTTTCCCTTATCCAGTGACAGTCTGGCCCTTTAAATGCTGCAGCAGCAACACTGGGGATGCATCCAGTAAAGTGAAGCCAGAGGTTACGGTAAGGAGCTCTCCCAGTTATAGCTCAGCCAACCAGAATAACAAGCTGCCCAAATACGCCAACACGCATTCACACACACGCATAGAAAACACATGGTTAGCATCCTGAATAACAGCTATAGACTTTCACGCAAGAACCAATGCAGCTTTTTTACGCTCCCATTTTGGGGGAGCGGCAGCTGTGCCGTGGGCATCTTCACCACAGGGCGGTTGTTTGCCGAGACCAGTTTAGGTCTGTTTGTCTGCCAGTCATCCCTCTGGGCCCCCGAATGGAACAACTTCAGCCCCCGTCCTGCTGTTAAACCCCAGGAAACCCGGTGACCATCCTGCCTCCTTTCAAAATAAAACTGAGAAGAGAAACCTCAGGACATGAAAGTGTTTGAAATTGTGGCTGGAGGCTCAGACTGTTGCATTTGGCTTTTGGGGTAAAATGAGAAGACTCTGGTTTCGTTTTGGCTGTTTGTCCTCAACTCACGGACTCACTGACTGTAACTGAGCGCTGCCCGTTAGAGAGGGAATCCATACAGGATTATTTTTAAGCTTAAATTCAAACCACCAGCAAATTCCCGTTGCCGGACTGCAAAACTCGCAATTATAGCCGCCTCTGTCCAGCTGAAGGGTACACGTGTGTTCCAGCAAGTCCACAGAGACGACTTCATTTCAGCATCTTATGTGCACATTTCTTTGAGTTACAAAACATGCACAGGCCTCAGTCCTCCCTCAGTGTTATATTATTTTTATAGATAGAAACACATACCCAGTTAGTCTGCAGTAAACCAGCTTTTATTGGGAAATAAAACCTTTCCATCACCAGCATGCAACTGCTGCTGCTGCACACGGCTGCATTCAGCAGGTTTACACTGAAACACCTCCACTCTGCCTCCAGAGGAATATGTTCATCGCATATTCACTAGAATCACAATCTTCTCATTGTTCTTTCCCTGACTTGCTCCTCTTGTCTAAACTCTTATGTCACGTTACCTGCACAGGTTTCACATGGACCCTCTCAGAAGTGTGTCCTGAAGGAAGAGAGCGCTGCAAAAAGAAGAGAATGGAGACATATCAATCAAACCGTGGCATCGCTCTCGGCGAAACGAGGTGCGGGAATACAAGCGGTTAAGAAGTTAACAAGTGGTTAAAAATAGATCCAATTTTCGGGCCGGTTGCCAAGTGTATTGCATGGGAACATGCCTGAGACGTCTATTTTATCAGCAATCAACCTGCACGTTTGAACACATAAATCTCGGGTTGTGTGGACTGGGGTCGGGTCGCGAAACAGTTTACAGGTTTTTAAAAACTACGCTGGCAGATTACCAAAATGCTAAAGGGGAATTCCAGTTCCCTCTTCATGACTTCATGACTGAGCCGGTAGAAACGGTTGTGTCTTCTGTGGCTCTGGAGGGAAATATGCCGCCATGATTCCACAATGAATCCTCATCTCTGCTTGTTACGTGCACACAGTTATTTTCAAAATAAACTTCCAGCTTCACAGAAAACAACTTGGTTAGGTTTAGGAAACCATTGTGGTTTGAATTAAAATAACTTGAACAACTTTCGGGAAGTTTAGGCAGCAAACTACTGTTTCTCGGAAGAGATCGTTGGTTTTGGTTTAAATAACTACGGAAGTGGCGTTAAGTACAAAAGTTATGGGACAAATAAGTCAACGTTGAGTCCTTAAGTTGTGACACACAAATCAACTTTGACTTCTAATTTTACACAAGACAGGAACAGCGATCTACTGGGTGAAGGTCTGGTGTGTGTGTGTGTATATACTGTGTATATATATACAGTATATATATATCATAATATGGTGGGTGTAGCTACGAACAGTGTATGAGAACAGCCTGGAAGAAAGAGGATCTAATCAAAAGATGCTGTTGAGTTGCATTGTGGGAAGTGTAGGATCCGGTGGTCTGAGTGTGACTCTAGTCAGGATATCTCAGCAGAGCTGCACTATTTTTCTCTTGTGAGTCCATCAACCGTATGTGCAACACTATGGCAACGTTCACCTGTTAGCTTCAGATCAACGTGCTTCAGATGGTGCGTTTTCCCGCTTGGTCCGGTTCCTTTAGACTGGAGCTCAAGCTGTCAATCGAACTCTCGTGTGGACCAAAGCGACCGGGCCGAGAGCCTGGAGGGTTGAGTCTGAGCCTGATCGAGTCAGTTCATCTGAACCAAACCAACCCTTTCTGTTCTACGGTTGCTTTTTGGTTCTGGTCCAGTTCGTGTTCACACTGGCTTTTTATCAATGAACCAAAGGGAGTAAACTTGAAGTCACACGGACGGACGGGTTCGGTAACTGTCACCCTGCATCATCATCATCATCATCATCATCATGTCCAACCAACGAGCAACCCGTCACTTCTTATGAATTCATGTTTACTTGTTGTCAGTTTGTTTGTAAAAAGCCGGTGTAAACAGGAAATTTGTTTCCTCATCTTCTTTTCCTCACCCGTCTCCTCATCACTCCTTCCTCCTACCTCTCTCTCCTTCTGCTTTTCCACTCTTTTCCTCACCCCTCCTCTCTTCTGCTCCACCCCTCCAATCTCCTCCTCCCATCTTCGGGAGATGTTTGACGGGCTCGGGGGATATTTTGCGGTGCCAGGCAGACCTAATAAAAAACAAAACGGAGGGGTGGAGTGGAAAATCTATTAAAAGGACTTATTCACATCTAATGTTGCAAATGTTGCTTTTGGGATCTGTGAAGAACATCATTAGAGTCCAGGAACAAAAGATCAGCCAAAGACACAAAGTTTAAGCGAGAGGAGGCGTTTCGCTGTCGCAGCTCATCCACAGGTTGAAAGCGTCTGCTGTGTCAAAAAAGCATTTCATTCATGCATCATGGAAGAGCCTTTAAGTATACTCATTATGTGTCTGCTGGTATTTTTCTTAGCATTGCCATTGCGGAACAAACGACTTTAGGTTAAAATTACAGGTTTGCTCTGGAAAATGCATCATGTTAATAATACCGCGAAGTTCAAGTTTATTTGTACACTATAAATATGAGAGTAAATGTCTAACGTTATAAATCGACTCACAGTGAAATATCAATAAAAATGCAATTGACCAATAACATTATTAGAAGAAAGGAAAACAGTAAATTACAATATATTTAAATTGTAGAAAATGCTGGCCGCTCTGTCATATACTGCACGACAGCAGAGCTTTGAGCGGAACGCTCACGTTTAACGTGCACAAACGCTCTCTGTGACTCTGCTAGTGTGTAGCGTGTGTGTTTGCTCTGGTCATTCCTTCTGTTCGGCGTGTTAGCATGCTAGCATTTACTAATCAGCCCTCAACACAAAGTGCATCTGAGGCTGAGGGTATTTGTTCATCAAAACAATACAATAATTCAAATGAGAAGTCAGAGTCATGAGGATCCATCCTCTGGGGAGCATGAGAGTCTGCACTGCATTTCATGGCAACCCATCCTGAAGTTGATGAGATGTTTCAGTCTGAACCAAAGTGTCTGACAGACTCACCATCGCATGCATTGTTCAAAATAGTGATGAGATTCAGATGAGCAGAGAAACCTGATCACGAACATGAACATGGTTCTGTCTGTAATCTGTTATTTCACCATCGTCACTTCACACGTCTTGCTTTTCTGCATGTTCTCTTGTTGTTGACTTGATCATTTAAGGGCAGCTGTGCCTTTCTTGGCAAGCTTTGGCTGTTGTTGTTGTTGTTATCTTGTGATTCACTTCAGTGGTGACATGTGTCACCATCTCCTGGGGTGGCTGAATATGCAATATATACATACATATATATGTGTCATTTCTTTAATTGCACTTGAGTTTTACCAGCATGCATTTTCTATCATTGTGTATCAAGCTGTAATGTGGCTCCGCACCGTGTGTGGTATGGAGCCTGTAAGCTCTTTGTATTCTCTTGACTGTGTGACGGCGGTGACAGTGTCGGTGACAGTGACGGTGACGGTGTCGGCGGCGGCCGCCGAGGTGACGGGATTTTAATTTGTCTCGCTCCGCCTGCTGTCTGGCAGGAAGCTGTCTGGAAAAAAGTGTTCTACCTTTTTGCAATACAAGTCTCTACTATCAACAGTTGATCTCCATGATAAACCGTACAAATGACCATACAAAGGCTGCTTTCACAGATTTGAAAAACTTCAAGTCTGATTTTCACCGTCTCATTTGCTCAATATGTATAAATGCAGTGTGTAAAAGTGACAACTGGTTGCAGATTGAACTCTTTCTAGGCCCGGTGTGGTCATTTTCTTAAGTCTTGTGGTCAGACAGCCAGGCTAGCTGTTTCCCCCGTCATGCTAAGCTAAGCTAACATGCTGCTGGCGCCAGCTTCATATTCACTGAACAGACAAGTGGTAGCGACCTTCTCATCTAACTCTTGAAAATAAACTATTTCTGTCTAAATTACTGCTCAAAATGATACGACTTCAAACAACCAAGTTGTACATTTTTAGAAAATCACAAAACAGCGTTCGACTCCACTTAAACGACCACAACTCTGCACTTGGATCCTGTTAAACCATGAGCATAATTTCAGAATATGGAATTAGTAAGTCTCTGTTTTTCATTGTTAACATGGTGTTCAGAATGTTAGCAATGCTGTAGCGTAGTATTCTAACTCTTAAATGAGAGTGGTTAGTGTTACGATAACAGTACAACGAAATCTTCACCTGAGGGTTAGCATGAAGATGTAGCATGAAGATGTAGCATGAAGATGTAGCATGAAGATGTAGCATGAACAGGCAGCAACTGAAGGATCAGTGCGTGTTTAAATCTCCAGACACCATAGATCTTAAAAACATGGATCTACAAACTCAAATATATCATCAGAAATGTTGAAAGCAGCAAGAACATGGATTTCAAAAAGGGAAGAAAACAGCATTCTTGAAAAGATGGACTTCCTGCAGGTAAACGTAGCCTGACAGCAGAGGGCTGCTCTGCTCTCTGACGGATCGTTAACGAGTGGAAACCCTCCAGCTCTGTAACAGTGAGCAGGCTCGCATGCCTGCCTGTTTACGGCATGCCACCCAGCCAAAGAGCCATTGTTTTATTCTTGCTTTACACAATGTGAGTTGTTAAACCTGCAAATGAACTCATATTGTGTCAACAGCATCTGGTCTTGGTTCAGGTTCCGGGATTGCTTCCATCGTGGGGATGAAGGAGTCTTCCAGGCTCAACGCTGCAGCTGAGGAGCTCAGAATGTGTCTGCAGAAGAGCTGCTTTAATCAGACTTTTTCACATTTCAGTATTCAAATGCTACAATACATTTGTTCAAGTTTCAATGTCTAAATATTATATTTTGTTGACAGTTGCTCATTTCTCCTTTGTAATACAATTCTTCACATCCGACTTCTCACTTGTTATGTTTCGCATTGAGCGGAGAAGCACTTTGGGGTCTGCTCATATATGAAGAATGAAAAACACGAGGATCAACTTTCACCATACATTAGAGTAAAAGTGAGATGATCTCAGCTACAATAAAGTCATCATCGCTGTGTTCACATTCTTCTCTTGTCAGACTGCAGAAACAAGAGACCGATTCAGTCCCATCGCTTCCTCCGCTCTCAATCTGAGACGTGTCAGATCTCACGAAGTTCTATACGTGAACTCCGACAGGTAACAGGGGAGTGATCTTATTGTTGTCATCTCTCAGGTATGTATCTGCTGTCGGAACAGGTTTGTGTGCTCTCTGCTCTCTCTGCGTAGCAGCAGGAGATGAATGAGCTGTCAGCGGCGAGGGAGGCATTAAGAGACTTCCCCGGTCAGAAGACATCATTACTGCTGATCACTCTGCATGTCTACCTGTCTGGCTGCCACTGGCTCGGCCTTATTAAAATAGCATGTCTCATCATTTATGATTATACATAACACAACTTCACTGATGCTTTTAGTTGAGCCTCACCGCAGGAGTACGAGTGACAAAACCTTGGAGGGGAACATGATCTTACACCGTTTATTTACGATGTGTAGAGATAGACAGAAATAGTATCAGAGATACAAAAATACAAACACTGCGATGATTTAAATATACTTTAAATTGGCCTGAAGTAAAGAAATCTTGAAAGCAGTACTGTGAAGCCAGACTTTGAGTTCAATGCAGGTTAGGTTAAGACAGAGCAGCAGGATCTCACAGAATACAACCTCCCAACAGCACACTCAGCGAAGTCTCACGGCCGTTAAACGGTTATTCTACGATGCAATTGACTTTTTGTGTGCTGGGGAACTAATTGTGCAGGCTTTTCATGATGCTCGATCGTAACAAAAGTTAGCTTTAGGAAGCTGTCACCAACCTGTTAGGCAACAATAGCACAAGAACACTTTTGGGACACGCAAATCAATCTTGTGGTAGAAAGTGCAGCACATGCATCACGTGCTGAATATGATGTGATGCAGCCTGAGAGCTGGACCATCACTGATCATCACTGTATACTACACAGAGACAACACCGGCTGCAGACCAATCGGCTGCTTCCTGAAACTGTCAAGTCATCATCTTAACAAATGGCCGAAGTTGGGAGTGAAACTCTGCGCGTCCTGCTTCTGAAGAGTTCTGGCCTTTTGTTGAACGCAGGTCAACGCATGTTTCATGAGAGCTTCATCGCTGTTCTAGATGGAGCTGCGGCTTTTACTGAAGTCTTTTCACGTCTTTCCTCTCTAGCGGCAGCGTGTTTCCCGTTTTCTGCTCAGAAATGTGAACGTAAGCAGTATAAGAGGTTGAGCTGTGGGTGCTGCCGGTTATTCGTTTGTCAGGCACAATGACGTCACAATGTGAAAGGATCAAAGCAGCGTTTGACAACATGGGTTGAAAGTCCGTGTGTGTGTAATGCAAACATTGCTCCTCTCACGCGTGTTCTTCTGTTCTTGTATCGGTGCGATGCGTCCACAGCGCAGCAGCTCCACATTCAGCTCTTTCCAAAACTGCTTTTGGACGATTTTAAACAGCAGCAACTTTCCATATATTAGTCCACATGAATCGTAGCGCTGACGGACTCATGACGTCTCTGAATGTGGCTTCTTTAGAGCCGGTGCTCGGTGCACATATTACTTCAAGAGTGACGTACCTTTCATGTGCTGCAAACTTCCCCGGATTGATTTCCCTCATCTTTCATTTGGACTTTTATCAATTTGGATGTTGTTGAAAACTGTCTGTGCGTTCTATGAATATGTATGTGCTCCAATTGAAACACTTCAATCTATTAAACGTATCCTCGCGCACGCTTCATACGGCATCTTATGAAAAGTTTGTTGCTTATTTTTTCCTTCGAATGTGAGCTTGACTGAAGGACACTTTGCACTTCACAACTTCTGGTTTTTCAAGGACGAGAGTTGACAATCATGAGAGAGCAATGATGAAATCTTTGGTTATCAATCAAACACTGTGTTGTTGTGTTTGTACTGTGAGACAAGCAATTTCCACAATGTGACTGCTGCCCACACATACAAATGATTTATTCAGTTGAACAGAAAAATCTTCCCGGTTACGTCTTGATATCAGGTATTGAATCTAAAATTCAAGATTTGCAACATTGCTAATATTTCTGGTAATAATGTGACCTCTATCATGAAGGTAAACGCATGAACATCTCCAGTGGCAGAAACAAGAGCATGGACCTCTTCTTTCCTTGAATGGAACCACTGCGCTGGGCCTGGACAGGTTCAACGCCTTCTTTCATTTGTTTCTGCATTTTGTATCCAAACTATTTTACAAGTTTACATCAACGTTTCTGGATTACACGGGACACGAGCAGCAGTTGTTCCCCTTTAAGTGGACGATTGTTGCCAAACAGCACGTCAAGTCAAAATGTCAGAAATGCAGAAAAGCAGAACCCTCACATACGTTATGAGATCCAGGAACACTCTCCTGTCCTCACGTTGCTCCTTCTCTGAGCTGACGGTGTTTCTGTTAACAGCAGGTCATCAGTTCAACACATGCCAGCAGCATCCTGCATTATTAACTCTGTGGTCGGATGTAATATGCCTCCTCGCCAGCAGCAGCATGACTGACTGGGAGCTCCTGAGCTGCTGGAGCCATGTGCAAACATTGGCTCCTCTTAATTAAGGACGGCAACGAAAGTGCAGAGCAATTAGTCGCTGCGAGAGTCCGGGAGCAGCGAACACGCAGCTACACCTCCAGGCCGGCAAAGACGAGGAGCATCTGAGGCTGCGGAGGTCCGGGAAGACTCAGCTCCTCCGGCTCCACATCGATGTCTTCATCAACACGAATATATGCTTTAGGAACTAAAACCCTTCCCCTGCTTTTCTTGTTGTGGCAATTAAATGAGTCATGAAGATGAGCACAAGTTATACGCACAGTGAATCGTGTTATAGAGCATGAAGGAGCGTCACGTTTATGAGCATCGTTCGTCTGCTGAGAACAAAAGGAACAGCAGCTCCATTGATTGCTGATGACCCGAAGGCTCTTGAGCAACCTCAGATCTGTGGAGTCGATAACAGCTCACCGGTGGAACCAGATATTACTGCTGCTTCTCCTGCCAACACACATTGAAATGGCTTCTTGAAATACTCCCAGAGAAATGAGTTGTTCACAGCCCAGAGACCCGGCTGTGTGTGGCTGTCTGGGTGTGTGTGGCTGTCAGGCTGTTGTCTGGGTGTGTGTGGCTGTCAGACTGAGTGTGGCTGTCAGACTGTTGTCTGGGTGTGTGTGGCTGTCAGACTGTTGTCTGGGTGTGTGTGGCTGTCAGGCTGTTGTCTGCGTGTGTGTGTATTAGTTGTGGTGACGAGCAGCTTCACTCCCCTTATATTGTCCGGGGTTTAAAAAGAGAAACAGCTTCTGCAGAAGGACTTGGCGCCCCAATTGCTTTTAAGCGCGACAGGCTCGGACTTGCAAAATATGTAATTACTAATGTTGACTCTCTGAACAAGCAAGCAGTGTTTCAGTCTGATGTGCGTCTGATTAGTTCTCAAAGTGGCTGTTCAGGTGTTTGGGACACCAAGATTTACAGAAGCAGTTAAATATCTGTGCTCTCTGATGGGAGTCGCTGACCTGGAAGGCCCAAATACAACTGTCTGCACTCAAACCCCTTTAATGTGGTTGTGTAATAACGCTGTTTTAGATTCTGGATTGATTATAAGAGCATGAGTGGATCAACTGACCTTTCTGTCGTCATATTTGTTTTTGGCATCATTCCTGAAGCCGCAGCACGTTTCTCATGATAGGAATGTTTTAGACCGTTGTACTTTGCCCTTGTCGGCCGCTGTCGAATCACATTATAAGTCAGTTTAAACCAAAATGCTTTACAAGAAAAAAATGCTGAATATGCACATAATATAAATATATATTTTTAGACAACTCATAAAATTAAGAACATGACATGACATGTTTACACAAAAGGCTTTTTCTTAAACTGACAACGCAGAGGGTGTTATTTTGTTATTTTGCACCGACGGTGTTGCATCATTAAGAGGAAACAAGAGTTTGTTTTAGCCATACAGCTCTAGGGGGTGTGATTGACAGGGTTTGGTGGTAACCCAGGTGGTCATATGTGGAACCATGTACAACACATAAATACATAAAGGGGCAATTACTCACCGAGTACTTCAGGTCCATGACCTCTGCCTCTCAAAACAAAAACAGTTTAACTTGATGGAGCAAAGATCAGAAAGCATTCAGTGCTTATTTTAAAAAGTCAAACTAAAGTCAACTAAGCTCAGGAGCCAGCGGACAGAGTCCTGAAAACACCGCTGAGCAGAGAAACCCCATCAGAGGCTGCCGCGCTTCACCGCTCTGTTAAATATTTCTCACTGCTGGTATGTCACACCTGCCGGGGAATGTCGGCACAGGCCCAGCAGCCAGCAGCGTGATTGATATCTGTGGTTATTCCACTCTGTCCCTTCGCCCAAAGGCGTGGCGGCACAATGAGCCTCTTCTTCTTCTGCCGTCTCCCACGCGTGTTGCTGTAATTCTTCCCCGCTCGTCCCCCTGGCACACCTTGAATGCTGGGAGGCGAGGCGGCTGTGTGTTAGAGTGTGAGTGTGCACAGGTAGGTATAGAGACGGGCTGTTTACACACACACACACACACACACACACACACACACACACACACACACACACACACACACACAGCTGCAGGTGACCCGGCTGACACAGGGTTATTGATTTTACCTCTTAAGTCCAGTCATGTATTGGAGGTGCAGGTGAACAAGAAGAGACCGGTTAAACAACAATTTTTCATCATGTTCCTAATGTTGTGTGTTGTTTAAAGCCACAGCCATGTAGCCAATAACTGTATCTGAAAATGAATTTACTTGTATGCAAAGGAAACAGAAAACTGTGATAAAACATCTGCATGTGATGATGAAGAACTTGTTGACTGATTCTTCGGCCTGAACACCGACAACGGGAGAACTCTTGAGTTCTTTATTTCTTTGTTTCTCGATATCATTTACGCCCTTCGTGCAAGTATTGTCATAAGAAGACAATCAAACCCAGAAATCAAGTGTACAGAACAAAGAAAGTATGCTGTCATGTGTCAATGAAGTTTAAAAACCCATAATAATCTCCACTAGGTGTATCTGCAATGACCACTGAAGATAATACAACTCATGTATGGTGCAGTGAAATCTATCAAATCAAGGCAAGAAGTTATTCTTCATACACACATTATTATGGCCTCTTGCTCCGTATGTGGAGGAGATTCAATGTCTGCCATTTATGCTTTCATATTTATTAATCGACACAAATCAGAGACTTCAGGTGTGAGCTTTTAAGAGATGAGAAGCAATGGTTTCCTGTTTTTAACCAGCACACACGCTTCTGAAGCGAATGAAAGAAAATTAATTCTTACAGATCTTTACAACCAAAGAAATGCAGCGGAGCGCCGCGGCTGCATTAGCCGACTGAGCTCGCCTGCAATGCATCCTGGGACATGTCGGCACTAGATGCACCGCTCCATGAGCGGGAGAATTCTCTCTCACTGATTACAGCACACACTGGACTACGTTTCCCATCAACACCAACTAAACATCCACATAAGGTGTGAACGTTTCCCTTGAAGGTGGTGACATCACAATAAGAAGTGACATCACCACTCTGTTGCATTCTGCTGCTTTGCAATACAAACCGTCCTCTTCCGCAGTCACTCCCAGCGCTGCCGATCTGTACTCCAGTAACCTGCGACCTCGTCGGCACACGAACCCACAGCATGCACGGTGTGAGGCGCTGAGGCCGCAGGTATCCTGAGCAGGTTAGACGAGCACTGTTGTGACCACAAGGAGAATATCTGTCAAAGACAGCGCTCGGATGCCGCGGTGCTTTTGATCAGGGCTCCTTACTCCTACACAGCAGAGGCTGGTTGGACTGAGCAGGCAGCAGAGCTCCATGTCGTACCGAAGAACACATCCAATACACAGTTGTTCTAATCCGCAAGTGTGGAAATGATGCACGATATGAATCTCTATCTACGGCAGCACCTCTGAACAAATAAGCAAAATGTTTATCCATAGATTTGAAAGTGATACATTGTTGGTAAATATGTAGATCGTCTGGCTGTGTGAACGTTAAATCTGAAAGATCAATGGATTGATTCAAATAAAAGATCAATCAACAATCAAATAAATGGCTGGTTGCAGGCTTCTGTCAGAGTTCGCACAGATTGGAATTGGGACACAGCTCACAGATGTGACTGTGCGTTAAGTGGATGAATACGAAGCAGGATGTTTCTGAAGAGGAGTGTGCATGCTCAGCACCGCCTGCCTGGACCAGTGATGGCTAAATAAAGGCACAGGAGAGGGAAACAGGTTAGCGATGGAGTGCAGCTTCAGAGTCAGAGCAGGGCCTGTCTTTGAACAGCAGTAGTCGGTCGGTTCAGTAAATCCGCCAGGATTGGAACATAATACTTGTGGGCTTTAGAGGGGGACAGACTGACACTAACACCCCTCCCTCAAAGATCCTTTTTCTCTTCAGCGTTCAGGGTGGACAGAGCGCCGCTAGCCGGCCTGCTCCTCGTGCTTAGCAGAGCAGTTGTGAAAACACACGGGCCCCGGCGCCACGCCGCTGTTTTCCTTTTTTTACCAAACCCCAAAAGGTCTGGCTGAGACCGAGGGGCTCGGAGGAGGCAGTGGTGGGGGAGGCGAGAGTGAAGAGGAGGGGGGAGGAAATTGAGGACGATTATTGTTCGAGGCTTTAATCTGGTTTCTGTGGCGAGGCTCAGCGCCTTTAAAGGGGGAAGGTCTGGAGTCAAGTAATACTCGGGCCGTCTGGAGTGTGGAACTCCTGTCAAAACAAGCTATCATGAGAATGCGAGGTCCGGCTACTTGAGGGCACGAGGGAGGAAAACAATGCAACCCACAAACCAGCAGCCCGATACTCCAGAATGGTCCATTTATCCAGATATCAATGTTTGGTGGGCGGAATGTATATTTGAGAAAACGTTTCTCTTGTTTCTCATGAAATAACATACTTCAATTTAACAAACATGTACTTAATTGGCACGTGATTTTCATGCAGATCCATATCTGGATGCTGGAGCGAGGGTTGCTCATCTTGAGAAAACAAACCAGCCCAGCGTTACCAACTCTTCTCCAGTGAAAGTCTCTGAATCCAGCAGAAAGAAAGAAAGATCAGCGAACACGGCTGTCCTTAGTACTCACAGCTGTTAAGCCACAGAACATAATAAGAATATTCATTTATTGCTGTCAGGATTAAATGAGAATTTCAACACAAATATACATATTTCTGAAGGAAATTGACAACGCGGCCTTTAAAAAACATTTTTCTAAATATTATCTGTCATTAAAGAAGCAAGAATGGAGGATTGTGCAGCCTTGGTGGAGGTGTGTGTGTGTGTGTGTGTGTGTGTGTGTGTGTGTGTGTGTGTGTGTGTGTGACTGAGATTGTCAACTTGGTGTTACCAGCTGTTTATATTGTTATAAACTAACAGAGAGAAACAGGAGGCTTTTGTGTCAGAATGTGTTCTGTATCTAAAGCACTCTCCAGCTCGAGTCCAGCGCTGAAGTGCTCTCAGCGCTCTTTCTATTACTGTGGTTTATTTGCGGTCTTCTATTTTGGATGCGACCTATTTAAGAGTGCTGTGTGTGTTCATGCAGTCCTCCCGCCCCACAGAAACACTCAGGTTACTGTGCTACGGTAATTACGCTCCCTGCTTTTAGCTGTCATAACACTAAATGTTTGGGCTCAGAGAACAGCCGCACAAAACCGCTCACCAGACATAGTAACCCGCGTTTAACTGCAGCGGCCGGCTGGGCTGCGATATAGCGTCGCTAACAGCGGGAGGGAGCATGAAAGTGGGCGAAGGTCCACTCATGCCTGACAATAAATATATATATCGAGAGGGAGAGAGGGAGAGGAGACTGGGTGGACTGACTGACTTTGAACTCGGACTCAAAGAATGCTTTTGAACGTTGTTCATGACTTTTCTAGATTTTGAGCAGCAGACAGGCAGGAAACAGAAAGGCAGTCCGACACAAAGCAGAGAAGGACCAGCAGACGCCCAACCTGAAGGAGACAGAGGAGGACAGATGGAGACTGCTGATTCCTCCTCATATCCAGGCCATCGAGCAGGTCCGCTGAGGTGTTATTACTTTATCCAACCAGACGGCTGTTTACCAATGATGGATGAGCCTCGGGACGCGTTGGTTCTGACCCACTTTTCAATCAGCGTTGGTGTCTCGCCTGTGCACGAATACATCTTTCAATAAACCACAACAACGTCAATGCAGTGAGTTCCTTTACTTTGTGGAAAAATAGAATTTCTACTTCGCTGAAAAGAGAAGCGGGTTCAGACACTTTGAGATCCGAGGGTAGCACCTCGAGTCACTCTGAACATGATGACATACTTGATACATGATGACAGCAGGTCATGTCATTCTCCAGAATGTACCAATGTGTACAATTTCCAGGCACACGACCTCTCATGGTTGTGTGTATAATGACCCAGGACAGCAGTGTTTGTGTCCCGTGTGAAACCAGAAGTGACTTGACAAAGTTACGTCATTTTACATAGTTACATATTTACTATGCTGCGTAGCCTTACCTATGTCACAAACGTACGTATTTTAACTTGAACCACAACCTTTTGCTGAACTTTATTGCTTAAACCTTAACTTAACCAAGTTCTATTGCTTAAACCTTAACCTAACCAAGTTGTTCTATTACTTAAACCTTAACCTAACCAAGTTGTTCTATTACTTAAACCTTAACCTAACCAAGTTGTTCTATTCCTTAAACCATAACCTAACCAAGTTGTTCTATTGCTTAAACCTTAACCTAACCAAGTTGTTCTATTGCTTAATCCTTAACCTAACCAAGTTGTTCTATTCCTTAAACCTTAACCTAACCAAGTTGTTCTATTGCTTAAACCTTAACCTAACCAAGTTGTTCTATTACTTAAACCTTAACCTAACCAAGTTGTTCTATTCCTTAAACCATAACCTAACCAAGTTGTTCTATTGCTTAAACCTTAACCTAACCAAGTTGTTCTATTGCTTAATCCTTAACCTAACCAAGTTGTTCTATTGCTTAATCCTTAACCTAACCAAGTTGTTCTATTCCTTAAACCTTAACCTAACCAAGTTGTTCTATTGCTCCAACCTTAACCTAACCAAGTTGTTCTATTGCTTAATCCTTAACCTAACCAAGTTGTTCTATTACTTAAACCTTAACCTAACCAAGTTGTTCTATTGCTTAATCCTTAACCTAACCAAGTTGTTCTATTGCTTAATCCTTAACCTAACCAAGTTGTTCTATTACTTAAACCTTAACCTAACCAAGTTGTTCTATTCCTTAAACCTTAACCTAACCAAGTTGTTCTATTCCTTAAACCTTAACCTAACCAAGTTGTTCTATTGATCCAACCTTAACCTAACCAAGTTGTTCTATTCCTTAAACCTTAACCTAACCAAGTTGTTCTATTCCTTAAACCTTAACCTAACCAAGTTGTTCTATTCCTTAAACCTTAACCTAACCAAGTTGTTCTATTGATCCAACCTTAACCTAACCAAGTTGTTCTATTCCTTAAACCTTAACCTAACCAAGTTGTTCTATTACTTAAACCTTAACCTAACCAAGTTGTTCTATTGCTTAAACCTTAACCTAACCAAGTTGTTCTATTCCTTAAACCTTAACCTAACCAAGTTGTTCTATTACTTAAACCTTAACCAAACCAAGTTGTTCTATTGCTTCAACCTTAACCTAACCAAGTTGTTCTATTACTTAAACCTTAACCTAACCAAGTTGTTCTATTGATCCAACCTGAACCTAACCAAGTTGTTCTATTCCCTCAACCAAGTAGTTTCTGTGAGATAATCTTATTTTGAAATGATGTTTCGATATTGTCGCGTGTAACACTGAGGCTGGAGGGGAACCTCTCATAGTTTGACGCATAGGGCCACTACAGTACCGGTTTGTTTCTACGTTATGGTGTTAGGATCTCCTACATTCCATATGTTTGGTTTGCTGTGGTGCGTTTAAACGTTAATTCAACATTGATTTAATTGCTCGCATCAGCTGGAAGCAGCTGTTTTTGTGAGCATGATGATTAAGTGATCAACAGAAACGTGGAGTGCATCTAGACACTAAGCCTCTACTGCAGTCGACTCCACACACTCTTTATCTTTCTAAGTGCGTTAAAGCACAATACCCCCATTCAAGGACTACCCTCTGCTGTTTCCAAGGTAACCACCAACTGCTGTCCCAGTGACCTCATCGACGATGCAACATAAACACCGTACATGTTTCTTTTATTTCCAATTAAGGTAACCCGCCATCGTTAATCACACCATTACCCCCGTGACTGCTGAGAGTCTGAGAGATTGATTTTGAGTATTATCATCATGATTGCTTTAATGAGGCACTTTCTATAATGAACTGTTGAAGCTCTCTGGAATTATCTCTCGAATCATTTTAATGCTTTGTTTTGCTGATTTAGCACTATTGTTTAAACAATTGTTCCAATAAAGTATTTATGTATCTGGGCTGATCGCACACTGGAGGAGTGCAAAAACGCTTTCATGCTCCACATGTTTGCACTCATGCGGGGAAATGTCGACGATACAAGTCAGGTCATTTGATCCACGAGTTGGGAAGTTATTTCTGTCACTATCCATTCCGCAAACTTTCTTTGTTTGTTGTGCAGTGACTGGAGTGCACGTTGAGTGGGTGTTTTGAAGGTAGCAGCTCGTCCTCCGAGGCAGTCAGACAGGTATTCAACTCACACAAGAATCTAAAGACTGTCACATATCCGGTCCGAGTGCAGAGCTGTTATCCACCTCCGCTCAACACCACATATCTAGGATTCCTCCCTCTGCTGCCTCTGAGGTCTGATAGAAACCTCACAAGTGAGCAGGAATGAAGGTGAAGTGAAGCATTGTGTAACAGACACTTGTGTGTGAAGCTTGTATGTCTTCAGCGTTATCAGTGGTGTTCACTGCCATTCTAGTGCTTCACATGGGCCAACATGCATCTAGCATGTTGTGAAGGTAAAACTCAATGTTGCGGATTGAAACAAAACGAATTGGTTCGGTTTAGGAAAAGATCATGGTTTGGGTTCAGAACTTACGTACTTTAACGTGCTTTTGTTTTCACATGGGACACACACAGCGGTCTGCTGGGTGAAGGTCCTGTTCGTTTGACCACGCAGACTTGGTGACTATATATCCTCAGTCACCTGACTTCCTCTTTTGCTCCCGTCTAAAGTACTACGGCCACCAGAGTTCTTCTTGTATTCGTATTGCCGATCAACTGTGTGAATAGACGACAATGACCATCTGGACCCACTAGGTGTAGCAGGCCCCTCCTAGCCCACAACTGCTGATGACACCGAATCAATCGGCTGGCTCCCCAAAATTCAACTATTTGCTGTCCCACTTAAAACATCCTATCGAGAGGTTTTGCTTCATGTAAACGAGGGATATGTGGGCGGGTTTGGTTTTAGGACTACATGGTGATGTGTAGGCAGCAGAAGTACTCTTGCATGTCTGCTCATTCTGGGAGAGGGATCCCTCTTAGTTTTAGTTCCTCTCCCTGAGGTTTCCTTCTCTTTCATTCCTGTTTAAGTTTCTTGGGGCGGGGGGGGGGAGTTTTTTCTTAGCTAACGCGAGGGTCAGAGGACGGAGAATATCGTATGTTGTACAGATTGTGAAGACCAATTTGTGATTTGTAATATTGGGCTAATGGAATAAAATGTAATTGATTTAATTTAGGCTAAAGATTGTGGTTTGTTTGATTTGTTACTGGGCAATACTTATGGAAGTTACGTAAACATATAACAAGTCAACACTGAGATGGTTCCACACGGGACATGTTCAATGATCTCCTGGGTAAAAGTCCTCCCTCCCTGCACGGACGTCTTCTCTCTTAACACAATGTCAGTCGCTCTGACCGTGTTATACTGACAGGGATGGATTTACATTGGAGTCAGTTGAAGCCTGGTGAGAGAAGGGGATCGCTTCACAAGGCATTATGGGATTCCAGGCGATGCTGGACATCTGGAAGACCCGTAGTGGTTTGCCAAAAAACTGTCAAAGAAAAGGTTATGCAGTGGTGGGTGAGCAAGTCTAGTCTTTAGCATAAATGTCATTGTATGAGGAGATTATTATTTCAGTTCTGTATCCTCGCCTCAAGTACAAGTTGGTTTCTGGACATTTCCTGTGTGAAATATCATATTACATACTTTTAATGAGCCCAGATTCATTCAACTCAGGATGTATTTGAAAAAATATTTATCAAAATACAGTCGACATCTGCAAATGATGAGGTAATACCAGTGAGTGGTAAGTCAGAGGCCCAGGTGAGTAACGGAGTAACTCGACTTGCAGATTTTGAAAAACAACAACAATCAAAAAAAACTGATAGTTTTGAGTTCTGGTCACTTTTCACCTTCTAATCAACAGATATCCAAACATACACAGTGGTGCGGTATTAAACGGCTACGTCATGCGCGTCAGAGCGACCGTTCCAGTTGCATATTTTCACAGTCAATTCCTGTAAACAATCCGAGATGTTTTCCATCGACCCAAACCCTGCAGCGCTTTAATACAACCACCGAATGTCAAGGTGTAAAGGTTCCCCGACAACAACCTGTCCGCACATATCACAACTGAAGCCCTGCTGCTTTTCATCTTCATCTGCAACATGCATAATGTATCACATTGATTTCCATTGGGCTTTGAAGCTTGTACATAAAAGGTTATATGTTACATAAATCCAGCACTGAAACTGGTTCATGGGGGAATTTGTCTCTTTATTGGTCCCTGCTGCTATCATCATTACAGTGCACCATCATTACTGGGGTGCGGGACGTGAATCTTCACAGGTGGTCCCTGCTGGCCTTATTTACTCAATTGGGTGTCCTTATTGTGATGAAAATGCAAAAATGTATTTGTCGGAGGTATTTGCAGGGATATAACAGGTATCGTGACGATGTCAAAGCTTCATCGTAATAACAGCAGAATAAGGTGGTGAAATACTAAGAATCAAGGTTGCATTTTGATCGCTTTTTGTCTTTGAGTGTGAGGTCATGAATAGACAAACTAAGCAATTCACAGTTTATATCTCACTCAAGAATAAATGTGTGGATTATGACTGAGGATTGTGTGTGTACTCGTGTAGTTGTGCCCTTCACAACCCGATCGATTGCTTAGCTCCCAGTATTGCTGCTTGCGGCGTTGTCGAGGGGCGGTGCCTATTCGGAGACTTTATGAGTGGACCGATTGTTTGGCCCCTGGAAGTGCTGCTTGCGTTGTCGAGAATGGCTCATCGCTCATTGACTCCTGCGAAGTAAATAATGGTTTGGTTGTAATGTTAATACATCCAGCAGCAAATGTGAACTGTAGTCAATAAAGACATGCTCCACTTTATGGGCCAGATGTAGCAAAACTCTCTGAAACATCAAAAATCGGAGAACCTCTACCAGCATGGTCGAGAGATCTTCTGGACCAAATGTAGTGACGATTGCCCAAAATTTGTAGGAGAAGTAGCGGGGGAAAAAACGATTAGGACGCTACTTAAAATGGCGGGAAACAATTTAGGCGCAAATAAATTTCTTATTTAAACTTACAGTTCAAACATTTCAGCCCAAAATATATAGTTTGTTGTTATCGTGCCACCATCTGGCCAAATTGCATCACAACTTAACAAAGCACTACCTGGGGTCCCCAGCAATACACCGGCCAAGTGTGAGGGAGATGGTTCCTATGGTAACTGACGCGAGCTAGCTTAGCAACAACTTTACTGACAGTAATGTTAGCCAGCTCTGTTGAACTGTCGTTTGTGTTCATATCCTGGAGTATGAAACACGAGTTTGTGTCATAGAACATGTGTCAGTTTGATTATACGTGAGTCAATAACGTGGCGCTAACGTAGCAGCTAGGTGGCTCACGCCGACAAGCTGCGGCCGCGCTTGGCTCGTGATTAGCCCGGGCGGGTGTGTGGGCGGAGCCTCGACACTGTGGCTCCAGCCCCATGATCACGACTGTCAGACTCTCCAAATGAAGTTAGGAGCGCAATATCTCCGGGATATTTGAGCATCGCTTTTGTACAGTGGCAGGAAGTGGAGACGCGTCGTCCATTCATGTATACACTCTCTGGTACAATTAGCAGAAAGAACATTTTTAAGCATGTGCACTGCCAATGCAAATATAGGAAAAAGGCTTGAATTGAACTGCAATCAGTGTTTTCCTCTCAGCAACGTCTTTGAATAATTTATCAAGTTGATGCATAAAAGCTGGATTTCTTTGTTTTGTTTTTGCCGTCAGTGTGTTATAATATTCAGTAGTTCAGGCTGCTGCCAAAGGAATGAGATAAGCATCCAGAAATGCTAAGAAATTGATATTCTCGTGGAAGTAGTGACACACAATAGTCTTTATTTATTCAAATTAATACATTTTATACTTTTTTCTAACACCAATTTAAAAAGAACATTGCTTGTGTAAGCTCCTTGTGTCTGTACGTATCTGAGACTTTCCAAAAGTGAGACCTTACAGCACCTCCCGCTCTGTTTGATTGACATGTGAATAAAGCAGCACAGAGATTAGCTCTTAGCAACAACGATGGAGACACAAAACAAAACAAGAATAAAACACTGCGCTACCTGAAAATGAAATCTGTGTGGTTGTGGCATTATTAATACATTACCAACATTACATATGCATGCATTCACGTTGTGATGAGTAGTAAGGGCCACTTAGAAGCGTATTCACATGTTTTAGGATGTGTTGTGTGCCAGAATAAAGAGGCTTCATTGTTGCTCTAATAAACCCAGTGTGGAAATATTTTATTCACCTTTTGAAGACAGGTTTGACGAAAGCTTCAGACGGTTCTGGTCTGAGTTGGATCTTCTCCAAGTAACACTGGTAGTCCAGCGCTGCACACACTTTCCCACAAGTTAGCCCATGAAGTGGAGAATGTGCCTAATCCCGTGCAGAGTTATGACATATGGTCAGTGGCTTAAGTGATCTGGGGCCATCTTAAGATTTAGGTGGAATGCTATTCCCAAAGGGGAGAGAGAAGGTAAATAAAGGAGACAATGCTCAGCAGATATGGGGAGATATTGACACCACTGACCTCAGAGCTTAACTGATTAAAGGCGGTAACATCTCACAGCTGTCGACTCAACAACTTAAAAAATGTGTCTTCTATTCCAAAATGATATGCACATATTTTGAAGGGAAATGTATCACTAAAGTAAAGTGTCATTGTTACTTGTAATGCTCTGTCATATGTTAAAGTTGCTTGTTTTATAGTGGTAGACATCAGTGTTGATGAAGCCCCCGGCACAGAGAAGAGGGCCCCTTTCCCACAGATATGGAGCTGATGGGGAGAGCTGGCGACGGACTTGGCCACGTTGTTTTGTTTTTACCTCATATGTCGTAAGATCCGGTGTCATTCTGCATCAAAACTCATCACAAGTAGAAATAAAAAGTCTGAAAGACCTCCGGGTTGTGACTTGTACTTTACTGTAAACAGCACTTCCAGGGCAACTCTCTTCAGATGGACCCCACCAGTATGGTAATCCACATCATTCTCACCGTAACTGGTTTTCAGAGAGCGGGACTTACTGAAAGAGAACCGACATTGTGTGTCGCATGTGTTTCTCTCTTGACCCTCACAGCCCACATGATCACTGATCCACACAGATCAATGCTGCTCAGTGAATCCTCTGCTTGTTTTGGCTTGAGGAGAGGACTCTGGAGGGCGAAGTACACTCACAGACGAAACGTGGAAGTGGGACAGAAAAACAAAATAGATTAAATACTAAAACAAGAAGTCTGGCACATCTTTCAATGCAGCGATACAGCTGATGGCCAAAACCAAAAAACTTCAATGCATTTATTTTCTCTTGCTGCTATTGGCTTGATAGATGAATGAGGCTACTTTACATTATGTGATGCTTGTGTTTTTGGGTAGACGTGCTTCTCAGACTGTAAGTACAGTGATGGGCCTCTGTGGTGCCCGAGCAGAGCTTGTCTAACAATTTCATCACCTGAATGAAGAGAAATGACTAACAGGGTCGAAAACAGCCTGCAGCGTTGCCACCTTCAACTCCTCCAGAGCTCCGTTGTGTGCAAGCTGCAGATGTGACAAAAGAACCGTCGGGGGAAATTCGGGCTCTGAACCCTCCAAAGCAGCAGAATCTCCGCTGCACTGCGGTTGTAAAAGAGACGTCTCTAATGACAGCTCGCTCCTCCTCGACGTCTCTGACGGCGTCGTGTCGAGGGGTCACTTCTCCGTTACGCCTGTTTTCTCTGCTGGACTGGGACTGATAACAAACCCCCTCTTTAAAACACTCCACACACACTCGCACACACCCCCCACACACACACACACACATAAACATACACTTGGTTTCACTTGCCTGCACACAGCATGATGCACAGGCACCCAAACACCCACATGTAACCTCGCGTACGCTTGCATGCATCATATTGAGCAAGAAGCACGTGCACACACATGTACACGCCTGCACACTTACACTTTCTATCTTTCTCGCACACACACACACACACACACACTAGGTGGGAGGGAGGAGTCAGTGCTAAAAGACTTGTAATTTGTGTTTTGCCAACAAAGGCTGGCTAATCCTGCAGGGGTCTTTGTCGCAGCTGCCATTGTGTGTGTGTGTGGTGTGTGTGCACGTGAGGGAGAGAGAGAAAGAGAGACGGGGTGAGGGAGAGGGATGGGTGAGAAATGAACATGTGAGGGAGAGAGAAAACAAGGGAGAGAGTGTGAGGAAGAAGAAGAAAAACAGAGCTTGATTGCTTGAGTTTTTTGTGTTTTTTTGTAATCTGTGTGAGTGTGTGTGTCACTCTTTGTTCCAGCTGTGTGTGCATATCTGTGGGGGGTGGGAGTGTGTATTCGTCGCCTCCCCCTCCTGCGGTTTTCTGCATGACAGAGCTCATTCCAGGCCGGTCTCCTCTTCCCATGGCCGCTGCTCCTCAGGCGGCCCGTGGTGCTGAGGGGTCGCGGGGGGTCGCGAGGGGTCGCGGGGGAACGGGAGGGGAGGGCCGCGACGCTTGTTGGAGTCATTTAGCCTAAGACGGAGATGATCTCTCTGATATCTACCGAGTCGAAATAAAGTCACCAACGTGTGACAGGTGGAAAGAGAGCGAGCTTATCGCTTTGGAGCGGCGAGGGGCTTTTCTCCTCCTCCACCCTCCCACCTACTCCGTCCCATTCACACACGAAAAGAAACTACTGAATCAAACTTACCTTCCAGTGACCAACCCTGCGGGAGGCAACCCAGCGGGAGGCTAATCAGAATTAGGCAAATTCATCGGCGATCACAAAGTGTCTCCAAAGGGGGAAAGCACAGGTATCACAGCGCATCTTTGCCTTTTATTCTCAGCTCCAGAAGGTTTCTTCATGTGTTTTTTGTAAGAATTTGCTGACGGGCCTCGGTGTTCGATCCGGTGCGCCTCGGGGAGGCATCTGAGATGCAGTCTGCACATTTTGCTCTTTTCAACGAGCGCCGCAGCGGAGTGGTGCTGAGCTGCTTCTGGCAAATTCCCTCCGCCTGGGAGCAGAGATCACAATCTGCATGTGGAGCTCGGTGTTTGTGCGCTGAAAGCATGTGACGGAGCACGCAGGTGCAGCTGTGGGCATGTGCGAGCAAACAGATGTGCAATAATAGGATTTCAACACTGTATTCATGCGTAGATAACACTTCATCACTTAGCTCTGTTGCTCAAGATGGTCTAGTTGTATTGCATGACATGTGTTTTTATTTCTTGGTTGGACTTACAATTTCTTTTTAGTATGTGTGCACATGGAAGAACTTTTTTCTTCAAATTCTGCACCGACAGGTCGGGTTAGATGTGTCAGACGTTCACCCAGGAGACCACTGTTCGTGTCCTGTGCTAAACCAAAGGTAATGTACTTATTTTAACCCAAAACATGATATTTTACGAAACCTAACCAAGTAGTTTGTTAGGGTTAGGGTTAGGGTTTCATGTCTGCCTTTCTCTTGTTTACACATCAATGACAGCACACGATCCGGCTGTCTGTTTGAACGGATTCCAACAAAACCGACACAGAAAGTATTATTGTCACAAAATGATTGCAGTTCAGTTTAGACCGGATTGCCATTTGTCCAACCCAGCCTTTCATTTCAACATTTCTATATCGATGTATATCAAGTTAACAGGTTTTAACTGCTTTTGCCGTTTCAAGTATGCATTCTCTCTTACGTTGAGGTTCAGGCAACACAACTACTTGGTTAGGTTTAGCAAGAGATTATGTTTTAAATGACTCTTGGTTTCACAGGAGACCTGGACAGCAGTCCCCTGGGAGAAGGTCTGACCCATGCATCCATCCATCCCGACCTTCTCTCTATGCAGAGTTTGACCAAACGGATTTGAGATTCAAAAAAATGAAATAGTCCTGTGTTTGATCCATCCATCGACCCCACTTATGTGGACTTCGATTAAACTAATTTCTGATACGTCAAATACAAATGTAATCCAGGAGAAAATACGATCGTTGGAAACATAATTGAGTTTTAGGAGAGCAGGCTGAGATCATGAAAAGATGGTGGTCATGTTTAAAATGTGATTCAAGTTACGAATGTATAATAATTCCCGTCAGCACTGGCTTTTGGTTTGACAAGGGACACGAACAGCTGACTCCCGGGTGAAAGTCCGGTGTTTGTTGGCCGATCCACCCGACCACCTCCCGATGTGGACGGTTCAAAATGTGTACGCCACAAACAAACGTGATCGGGGAGAAAATATTGACATGTTTGTTGGGGTCTTCGTTGGAATGACCCTTCTTCTTCACCGTCGGATGTTTGTTTTCTTCCGGTTTTGAAATATCACCAACACGCAGACTCGCTGGCCGTGAATCCTCCAAATATTGAGCAGCTCTGTTCACACATGGGCTCTATTGGACTTTACAAAGACTTTGTAGGTAGCTGGCAGGGTAAACCCGCTCCGAATGATTCGGACATTTCCGTTCTTACATGCAGCTTGTCTGGCTAATGTCGAGATAACTTCCATATTACCTCCTTTTGCTTCTCAAGCTTATATTCACCTGCATTGCTCAGCTCGGGTTCAGAGGTTAAAACAACCAGTAGCATGGAAACAGTTGACACAACGCATATTCGGTCACAGTTCCTGTTTCATTCGGTGTTCAAACAGTGATTAAAGAATTAGCGACGAGCAAAGCACTTGTCATGCACACCTGCTTGGACAGCGATGACGCGAGGAGGCCAAGTGTCTCCTCACAGCAGGTGAGACAACATTTACTTTGATTGGCAGATTGTAAATCACTTCGAGCTGAAGTCACCGAGTGCTGCTTTCACCCAGACTTTAGGAACTGGTCTGACCGGTCGTGTGAGTTTCACCCTCTCCTCCAGCTTAACCTCTCCTCCCACGCTGCTGCGCTCGCAATCCGGAGGACGAGAAAAACGAAAAAAAGGAGAAAGCCGGGCAGAGATCCGCCTCTCCTCCTCCCCCGCAGTCATTAAAACAGCCACATACAGCAGAGACAGAAAGAGAGAGAGAACATCTCCCTCTTGTCAGATGAAGGCAACACTTTCTCTGATGTGTGAAGACCTGGCTGTAGCAGCCCCATCAGCCCCACTGCATCATGGGAGAAAGCGGCACCACTGTATTCACCTGTTCAGCCAGTGTCAGTTTCATTTAAACCACCTTTTCCCATCGCCACACACACAACGCGCGCCCATCCCCCGCCTTGTTCCATCACCTCTGCGCTGCATTGGCGCAGCTGTGTCGACGCGTTGGCTCTGACCAGCGCACACACACACACACACACACACACACACACACACACACATGCCGATGCATATTCTCCTGCTCTCTGAAACCCATCTCTTCTCTTGGCTGCATCTCTCTTTCAAGCCCTCAGTTAGCAGCGGCTTTTTGATGTTGGTAAGAAACTGAAGCAGAGGTTATGAAAAAAACAGCAGACTAAAAATAGCTTTGGATGAGAAATAGCCTTTCATCCGTCTTTGCGGCACGCCTTCTTTTGCTCTCTTCTTCCTTGACAGAGTCAGATCAGGAAATCCTGGAATAAAAACATGCACGACAACTGATTATCCGTAAAGGCTCGAATAAGGGACAGGTCAGGTGTTGCAGTCGGGCAGAATTTCTGACCCTTGACCCTTTTTAAGCCAGATGTTTCTCCTTCTCTTCTGTTTTATCCGTCATTCTAAATAGAAAGTATACAAACCTTATGGTACATTAGCTTCTTTTTTTATAGCTTCTGTCTGTTCAGATTACTCCACATGTTGAACCTTGAAGGTTCAAACACAGGTTTTATTTTTAAGGCACAGTTGTGAAGCTAGAAAATAATTCTTAAAAAATGTCATTTCCACACTGCTGGTGTGGAAATGGTCTCTGTGTGGGTTCCTCCTTCTATTATGTATTATTTCTGAACGTTGGCACCAAAACACAGCTAAAAGCCCTCGACTCTTTGACTGACAACAAACCAAACGCAGTTATATGAATAATACACCAAACAAGCCAATCAACCAGAGGTGGCATCACCAAGCTGCTGATGTGTTTCCAGAATCAATTATTTAAACTTCACGATGTTTCCAGGAGAGATCAATCAAACGCATCTTTCTCTTTAACGTTAATCTAAGCCAGATAAACCTGAGACGCTGTGATGCCGTTGACTGGCTCAGAGAGCAGCAGCTGACCCAGAGCAGGAGGGACAGCTGAGCTCGTGTAACCTCAGCAGAGGAGCTGCACACCGTGCTGGCTGTGTGCCGGCTCACCGCTGCCTTCGATGTCGGTTTGTGCAGTGGAGTCTATAGTCTGCTGTCTGCTGTGTGTCTTGGACTGGACTGGACATGAAGTCCTGCTGCCGTCTGCCCCACAGTGATGGAAGGAAAACTCAAATGATTCACTTCAGTAAAAGTCTCATTAACACACGTTAATACTCCGGTACGAGACACAAGATACAAGATGTCTCTAAAACTGTGCATCTTGGATGAAAATGACCAAATATCTCTGGTTTAATGCTTTCAGATGACGAGGAAAGAAGAAAGGATGGATGTGAAGAAGGAAAGAAAGACAATGAAACAAGGGGACATAAGGAAGGAAGGATGGATGTGAAGAAGGAAAGAAAGACAATGAAACAAGGGGACATAAGGAAGGAAGAATGGAAGGGAACATGGAAAGAAAGGAAGAAAGAAAATGAAAGGAGGGAATATGAGGAAGGAAGGATGGAAGGAAAGAAGGAAACTTGGTAAGAAAATGAAGAATGAGAGGAAGGAAGGAAGCATTGAAGGAACGAAAGAAACTAGGAAATACTAGAAAGACAATGAAAGAAGGGGATATAAGGAAGAAAGGACGAAAGGAAAGAAGGAAACAAAGAAGGGAAGTACAGAAATAATCGAAGAAGGGGGATAGTAAAGAAGGAAGCTATGAAAGAAAGAACTATTATGAGCTCATATGAATGTATTCGTTCACTGCACTCAACAAGTGGAATAAGTGTGATTTGAAGCGACTCAGTTAGTTTAACTCTCATTCGCTCCATTTGCTCTTCTTGTTGTGATCGAGTCTGAACCGACTGTGTGAGAGTCGAGGAAGAGAAAAGACAAATGAAAGCAAGATGCATCTCCAGTCCAGCACAGGGCCGCGTCTCCAGCACCTCCACCTTGATTCAATACAGTTCAATCGAGCTTCTTCTTCTATTTCCACGCTGTCTGGCTGGCAGCGAGGCAGCCGGCCAACTCTCGCTGCCTCACAACAGCTGATACGCAGCCGGCTGAGATCCGCTCGACCCCGCTGCTTCCTGCCCAGCACTCGCAGCTGCCTATTTAACCAAGATATCACTCGTTCAGCTCTAACGATGAGATAACGCTGCTGTTTGATCAGACTGAAGTGTTGACGCCTGTGCAGGAATTGAAAAAAGAATCAGAGGAGAAATACACCCGGAAACGTTTCCTCTTTCATCTGATTCTGCTTTCGTTCTCTTTCTGGTTCTCATTTCTACAAATGTTTCTCTTTCCCGCTGCCATGCAAACAGACGGAACCTCGTGCTCCATCTCGCAGCCGGACGTTCAGCTCTTTCTCACGGCCTCACACGAGTTCTTGCCTCTTGTTTGAGTGTTGTCTGAGAGTTCAGTGTGAATGGGTGTGTGTGGCGTCGTGCTTCTGTTGTGTATCCGCTGTAAGCAGCAGCTTTTCTCCGGTGAGGACAGGCGGCTCGGTAGAAAACAAGAAAGCTGCTTTTCACTCTCGGCCGTTGTTTCTTTGGGTGTGAGTGCAAATGCAAACACAGCTGAGGGCTTGTTTTGTTTGCTCTGTTGACTCACACTTTTACACCTCAGCTCATAATCACAGCAGAAAGGAGGAGAAGCTAGACATGGAGAGGGACGGAGTGTGCCAAGGCCCCGACGTATAGAACAAGCAGCCTCTGTGGACAAGATCGCACCGCTTTTGTGCCAAACTCGCTTTGAAGAGCGTCAAATAATCTCAAACGAACTTCTTTTAATTTACTCGGAGGGCGACATCAGTGGGTTTTCATCCTGCGTCAGGCGGATTCGATTCAATTCAGAAGGTGCAAAGTACGTGAGAGAACATCCCCAACCCTGCTACAGCAGCACTTTGTCCCTTCAGAAACCTTGCTGTTAAAAGGGATACTTCAATCCCCAAAATGATCATTTCAACATCAGTTCCTCTTTGTTTTACCACTAATTAGTGAAGACAACTTGTTCCCGCATGCCTCCTCGGTGAAGGAAGAATCAAAAAAGACTTTTGATTCTTCAATTCATTCAAATCTCCGTTTGTTGATTCTCCGTTCATCTTGGAGGCACGACAGAAAACAAAGTGTTTCAAAGTAACACAGGTGAGCAACGTGCACCCAGAGGAACTCCTCAAACTCCGACAAACGCATGACCGGCAATGCGGACGGAGGCCCAGTAGGTCCAAAGTTCGCTTTGACGAGCGATAAGTGGAATCAAAAGAAGCAAGTTTGATATGAATCGCCGTTCAGAACTGGTTCCCGCTTCCCGAGCCAATCTCCAGGTGAAATGAGTCGAATATCTCACCGTGTCATTGCATACAGTCCGTGTCCTCCTGGCTACACGAGACCTCTCGCAGCCATTCACAAGCGTCAAGCCATCACAGTTCATGTTTAAAAAGTTGCTTCAAAGGTTTGATGTGGAATGGTTGGAGCGGATGCTTTCAAGAAACGGCACAAATTTCTGTCAAACTCTTAAAATGAATAGATTTCATCTGAACACAGCTCTACATGTTCTGACTGCGTTGGCTGATGTTAGAAGAAGAAAAAGCTTTTCAAACCATCTCTGGAGCCCTCTGACTCTTCTCGTCGTGACCCAAGCGGAGGTTCCCCACGATGCTCGTGTGTGTGACGGCACCAGAGACGAGCCGTCGGCAGCGCTGAGCGGCGAGCGGCATCTCTTCGAGTGTGAAGCGGCCTTTACTCCCTCCCCTTTCTTTGTGTTGCATCTTTGTCCGGCCAGAATCCCTCGTGTTAATGATTAGTCCTGCTGCTTTTCTTCCACCTCTTCCAGACAAAGACACCACGAGTCAATCGGCCGTCGCCCACACAGGCGACCTGCATCTCTGGGTTATCGGTGACGATGTGCACCCCCTGATAGCGGCGTCTGAATAAACTGGAGAGCTTTTTAAAGGATTCTGGATGCTTGCCTTCTTCAACAGCCTTCTGCAGCCTCAAACTGATCAAAACGGACCTCTGAGGCGTTCTTCTTCTTTCATTTTTAACTCCATTTTCAATGAAAAGGCCTCACCTTTCATCTCCCGCTGATCTGTTCCCTGGAGGGCTGGGGGGGGGGAGGGTGTGGAATGTGTGTGTGTCTGTGTGTGTGTGTGTGTGTGTGTGTGTTCATTAGAGGTTTCGGGGGGGGGTGCAAAGAGGAGTTTTGTTTTTCCTACTAACATGAGCAGTGGTGGAGAGCCGAGGTGTGTGCGTGCGTGTGTGTGTGTGTGTGTGTGTGTGTGTGTGTGTGTGTGTGTGTGTGTGTGTGTGTGTGTGTTCATTAGAGGTTTCGGGGGGGGGGGTGCAAAGAGGAGTTTTGTTTTTCCTAATAACATGAGCAGTGGTGGAGAGCCGAGGTGCGTGTGTGTGTGTGTGTGCGTGCGTGTGTGTGTGTGTGTGTGTGCGTGTGTGTGTGTGTGCGTGTGTGTGTGTGTGCGTGTGTGTGTGTGTGCGTGCGTGCGTGTGTGTGTGTGTGTGTGTGTGTGTGTGTGTGTGTGTGTGTGTGTGCGTGCGTGCGTGTGTGTGTGGAGGTCATCTGGTCAGTTTGCCCATCAGGACCGGAGCTGTCTGGCTGAGCATTCTCACCATCTCTATGACCTCTCCTCCTGAACCGGCTGGCTTTTGTTTCCCTCCCGCCGACGTTTCTCACGGAGCAGTCGCCCGCTCTCCTCTTCGTCACTGACTTTAATGACCGGCTTGTTGTTCCTCCTCTTCGTCACTGACTTTAATGACCGGCTTGTTGTTTCTCCTCTTCGTCACTGACTTTAATGACCGGCTTGTTGTTTCTCCCTTTCCTCGCGAGCGCTGAAGCATTATCACCTGTATGTGGTGGGATGTGTTGCTGCAGAGAAGGATTCAGCACGTTTTGAGCTTACAAGCTGATCGTGTTTTTTATTTGTGATGAAGTCAGTTCACGTTGGGTCTTTTTCTTTCGTTCTGTGTCAAAAATGTCACATTTAATCTACTTTGAGTCAATGCCGTAAAACAATAAACATGACAACTTCCAAGGCGGCTGAATACTTTTTAAAGTTCTTTACATTCTTGAGTTTAAAGCTTCTTGTCAATATCATCCAGTTTTGAGCCATCAATGCCAAATTTGCAGAGTAGATATATAATTATTAATGTTTTAATGCAACCAGAGAACAATTTTTTAAAAGTTGTATTCGGTGTAATTAGACTGAAGGCCGGATGTTTATATGTCACATGATGTTCAGGAAATATGGAAGTTGCTGTCAACATCATTTTACATTTAGCAAATACCATTCAGCTCAACGTCCAACTTGTGCTGATTACTCCTGAGAAAGCATCATGTCAGCCAAAGTGCAGCATTTAAATGAACAATATTTTAATCATGGGTTTGCATAATGATTCCTCTGAGTAAGAAATTAGAACATCTCAAGTCTGCTGCACAGAATTAGGTTTGATTTTCAGACTTTTCTGTGTGAAATACTGAATCATTTGAACCTCTTCAGTCTTCTGAAAGTGATTCAAATAAAAGAGTCTGAGATGAGAAAATCATTCTTCTGTCGTTTTAGTCTATAAAAGCTCTGAGAATCGTGAAAAACAGCACAAGCTCCCACATCCCAATGCAACGGATTTGTTTTGTTTAAAATCCAAGGATAATATCTTTACAATGATATAAGCCATGAAATCCATCGAACCGATGATCCTCCTCCCTTTCCTGTTATTTGTGACGTGTTGACGCGGATTATTGCAGACCACAGTGAAGAGCGGGCGACGGCACACTCCGCCCGGCCTCCTCACGGCCCCCGGCAGAGGGCCGCTCCGCTTTACGGCGTCATAAAGTCGCCTTCTCAAAACACCGTTTAAGAGATGACAGTAATCGTGGTGTTGTTTAGCGCGGCTATCACCTCTGTCCTGACAGCAGTAAGTAGCCCGGAGGCAGGAGAAATGGTCATTTACTGTCCGCTCAGCACACTTTAGGGCCGGCTGGTCCAACATTGGTTTGTAATCATCTGACGACTGAAAGGCAATTAAGTCTGGAAAAAATGACCCAATTTACACTTTAACAGTGTTTAACATGTAACACTTAACAGCAGGGAACATTTACAGTACGATAGCTGCAGAACAAATGAAGGGACGGTGTAGCATTTGAAAAACACGTTAAAAACACGTTAAAAAACATGTTAAAAAACATGTTAAAAAACACGTTAAAAACACGTTAAAAACACGGTAAAACACTTTAAAAACACGTTAAAAAACACTTTAAAAACACGTTAAAAACATGTTAAAAAACACGTTAAAAAACACTTTAAAAACACGTTAAAAAACACATTAAAAAACACTTTAAAAACACGTTAAAAACATGTTAAAAAAGGCTAGAACAACAAAATGGCTGCATGTTACAATTCAGATAACCTGTATAAGAAACTCAGTTTTTTTTTCTGAACTCCATTGGCTTGTTTATATTCAGACATGTTGAAAAATAAAGTTTGGTCTTTAAGATGTTCCAGTTGTCCTCCACTCTGTAAGAGACTATAAGACAAACTATTTCACACAGAGAGATTTCTACAGAAACTCCTGATTTAAAGAACTTTAGTCTCACAGAATCACATCTGTGGTGCATATAAAGAGTTTTAGGTCACTTATTTGAGTTGTTTAAGGATAATCAGGGCCATGAAAATGATCTCTAATCCCTGATGCGTTCAGGGCCCCTGTGCAGCGTTGGGCCCCCTGATTTCTTTCAGGACTTTATCCCTTAATGGCGCCACTGGAGATAAATAAAAAGACATGTGAATGATTCAGTCACAATAACTGTCTCTAGACAGTCGGTCGCTGTATTAAACTCAACAGAGTGACATAAAGTACATCTCTTTTCCCCCAAAAGACCACCTCCACGTGCCTCTGTGGTGACTCAACCCCACGTTGGCCCAAAGCATTCAGGAATGTTTGTTCGGGCTCAAACAGCAGTTTTGGATTCTGTCATGACGGAAGATGGAGTTTTTCTGAAGTGGAGTAAAAGAAGTGTAGAAAGCGCCTCCACGTGCTGCCTCCAGCGGCCCCGGAGGAGCAGCGCGCCGAAATCTGATCTCCCCCCCCCCCCGCTGCTGCCGTTTGTCCCGGCGGCGCGCAGAGGCAGCATCCCGGACCGCGGTGGGAGTGGAGAGCGTCTCTCACACACACACACACACACACACACACACACACACACACACACACACACACACACACACACACACACACACACACACACACACACACACACACACACACACACACACACACACACACACACACACACACACACACACACACACACACACACACACACACACACACAATAAAAACCAACGTGACCCTTCAAAATAAAATATTTTCGGTCTAGCTCCGTTGCAGATTGTGATTCATTTGATAGCTTCATCCAAATTATCCGATTTTTTTTATTTACTCATACAATCATTGTCATGTTTCGTGTTTGGCTTTTTATTATTTTCTACTTAACGCAACAGAGTGCAGAATTAATAAAATATATTTTTTAAATATAAAATACATTGATGCAAGTTACACACAGAAACATGAAAGTTAATACACTTTTGAGCGGATTAACATAATTATGCTAACTAAAATAAATATTGTAAGAAAAAATGAACGGATGGAGTTTTGCTTGATTCTTGCTTATTTAAACGACTCAACCACTTCAAATGATAAATAAATGACCTTAATAAGATACAAAACATCCTGCTAGCGCTGTAAATAATGTATTTTTGCTTACTGCATATTCCTCTTCAAATAGCTCATATTATTTCGCACTTCCTTGAGGATCGTGAAAAGCATTCGTCGGCTAACATTTTATTTTGAAGGTACAGACGGGAAGTCCTCCTGTCTTCCAGCCGCTGTCTCCTGACGGCCGCAGCCCCGCGCAGCTGCTACTTCACAGGCAGCCAGCGGAGGAGAGCCACCAGTCCGAGTAGGTTGATCCGAGGCAACGAGCACACCGACTGGCATCCGCGCTGGAGACGAGCAAGGAGCCGCGTGCACTGCGTCCAGTTCCGCCTCCTCCACAGCGCCTCGTGCACCACAGGATGAACCCATTCTGGAGGTTTGGACACTTTGGACAGCAGCGCGCGGTGCGAAACGGAATCTGAGTGGAGAAGTTGGCTTTCGCAGCAGTGCCCGAGCCGAGGACTCTCGTTGACAAGTTGTGACGGGGATTTCAGACTTTTGTCCCCCAACTGTCGCCAAACTGCTCCCTGAAGCTTGAGGACTTACGGATTCTAAAGTAGTTTTGTGGGTTTTTATGAAGTTTAAAGGAGAATAACGGCTGTTTTTCCTCCTGAATGCTTGGTGACATCTGAAAGGCTGCAATTTGCTGTCAAAACGGGATACTTCTGGTAAGTACATCATTATATTATTATTATTATTATTATACACAGACAACTCTTTGCAGCCTCTGAGGCCCGAGAGAAATAGCTCCACTTCCTTGTAGATGTGAATCAGGCAGGTTGAGCCGTCCAGTCTCTCAGCGTTTTGAAGCGCGGAGCCGCAGGAACAGCACTGCGGCCGTGCCATGGCACAGGTGCCGCAGAGGATCTGTGCGCAATCGGCACGTCTCGGCCGGTGTCAGCGGAATAAAAGGACGCTTTTCTGCGCGTAATTCCATCTTTGTGTGGAGACCGCGCGCACAGCTATCTGCTTCTTAGCTTGTTAATTCTGGCTGAACTGCGCGTGGCCCAGATATGTGACATTACGCACACTGCGTGGCTGGAAATTACGTTCTTTCCACCTGAAACTGGCGATTGGTTGAGCCCATTCCCTTATTTTAAATGGAAAAATCAACTTGTTTAAATACTTATCTCTCATTCTAAAGTCATTCTGAACGCAGAGAGTGCCTCCTTTTTTCGAAATACTGATACTTTGGTTTCTAGAAAATTGCTGAAAACGTGTAAACGATGCATGAATTGTGAAATGACGCTCGTTTATCTGTCCATCAGGATGAGTGTGAGGATTAGATGCGTCTATAAAGCTGTTTCCATTTATCATCAATTGAAACGTTTCCCTGCATGATTCCACTGTCAACAAAGTGAAATATGGACTTTCAGCGCCGTCCCGTGCTCGTGAGGACGAGGACGCCTTTTTCTCCTCGCTGCAACAGTGACGTCTTCTCCAGCAGCAGAAATATGAATTACACATCAGCCTCGTTCA
The DNA here is from genome assembly GCF_949748355.1 of Melanostigma gelatinosum. Classification (NCBI taxonomy): domain Eukaryota; kingdom Metazoa; phylum Chordata; class Actinopteri; order Perciformes; family Zoarcidae; genus Melanostigma; species Melanostigma gelatinosum. Next base: position 23,115,969 of record NC_136649.1, on the reverse strand, counting down.
CAGAGCCGCGCTCCCCGACGCCTCTCATCATCTCTGAAGTTTCTCCAGAAAGCGGCACTTTTTTCTCCTCGTCTCCTTCCTTTGAGAGATCAGTCACCCCCTCTTCAAACACGCGCGCGCTCCAATGGGATTCAGATGGAGATTCAGCTTTGACTCCCACCATGTCAAAAACCATCACCGGAGAAAATGACGGGATTATAGTGTCCTCGAAAGGAGATCTGGGACTGCTTTAGCCTAAATGTCGGGGGCGTCAAGCAAGCGTGCGGGTGATAATATTTTTGGCGTTTGGTGCAAATTAATTGCATCTATTGAGTCGAGAAATGTGCGGTGTTTTCACTCAGAGGCGCCTCAGAAGTATGTCGGTTCAAATGAGACTCTTTTCATTGGCGAATCCCTCCGCGTGGAGCTTTGGGCGCTGCGTTTCTCCTGTTCTTTTATAAAAGAGGAGCATGGCGCATTCATGGACCCCAACTTGTCTAATTTGAGAAGAAACGCTGATTTGTGTCGTGCAAACACTAATTGACTGTAAGATTCCAATAACACAAGCTGTGCCAGTGACCTTATCGGCCTCATTGCATCTCTCTTCAGATGATGTCACTGACACTCAATTATGAACTCTATTCAGCTTAATATTGCACACCTTAACTGTCCTATGTTCCGTTTGAAGTCTCGCTGTAACATACAGACAGTTGCCCGTGGCCCTAAAGCAGTTGATGGTTTTCCATTGTCCCTTTAGCTTCACTATAATAATCCCTTTACGGTCTAATCATGTGTCTGAGGCATTTACAACTCTTCATGTCGACCTCGTTAAGCGTTATAACTTTTTTAATTCCCCATGGCATCTGCTGTGATCGTCACAGTCTCAAAGAGAGTTCTCTATAAATCAACCTGTGCTGTTGCTTGTCACGCTGTGTGGACTCTCATTGTGTTTTCAGAGACTTAAAGTGCCCACATAGTGTCCTCTGTTTCACGCAGACAGGTGCGGCCTTTCATGACAAGCCGTCCGTCAGGCTGCACCTCTGGCAGCGCTCTAAGGCAGAGCTCTCTCTCGCTGATCGATATCGGTAGCTCTCACCTGAGGGTGCGTCTGAGTGTGTTTGGAAACGAGGGCGGTGACGTGATCGGAGCAGTGAGGGGACAAGAGAGATGATGGGGGGGCAGAGAGACAGGAATAGAAGAAGAAGGAGGCACTGATGTGGCAGATCACCCGTCCGTCTATCTCCCTCTCCGCTACCCGGCTGCTGTTTGCACTTGTGCTCCCCCAAAAACCCTCTAATCCCCCTTTTCCCCCCAAAAATGACAAATCCAGCGCCGGCTGTTGATTCTCCGGCTCAGTAATTAAAGATCAGCAACACTGTGACTAGTGACTCGCCTGCATTGACCCTCACAGAGGGGATGGATGACAGGGATTTGAACCCCGGTTTAAGCATCTCTTTTTTTTCTGCCTCTGAGCTACAATGTGAGGATATTTCTGCATGATTCATGTTCATGTATTATTCACCGCGCCGGTTGTGTTTCTCTTTCATGCTTTAAGAAAAAATGAGCATGAAAACACGTCTGACGGCTCTGAACTCCTCGCCGGGTCTTTTAGGATCCATACCGCCTCCTTCTTCTTCTTCGTGCTTCTTGGGGTTGTTCAGTGAAATCAAAGTGTTTTTCCGGCCGTGGAGTCTGTGAAGAGTTCATTTCCAGTGTTCAGCATGTCCACTTCAGTTTAAAAACGTCTTCGTCGAGTTTCATCACGGAACAGATCCAGAAACATTGTGGATATAAAGAACGGGCATACTGAGTTTACATATTGAATTGGTTCCAGTTTCATGCATCAGTCATGTTGCAACACTTGACTGCTGGTGTGGAATATTGAAGGATTCTTTGTTCACGAGGTAGTCTTCACTATCGCCTGTCACGCAGTGGTCCATCGAGCCTGCGTTGTTTTCCGTCTCTTCCCTCGTGCTGTACGTGAACTAACAGTCGACTCTCCAAGTGAAGTGGCTGTAAAAAAGCTGTGATTCTCTTTCACGTGTGTCTGCCAGAGAAAAGAAAAGCGTCTCAATGGGAGAAAGGCTACATCAGCTCCGTCCACGCCCGGAGAGCGGAGGCCTTATCGCTCTGCACAAACAGACGCGGCAGCGTGTTGTGAGGAGCTGGAGGACGGGCTCAAGAAGGAGAGCTGCGTTTGGAACATAAACGGCCGATCGGTGCAGTGTTGAGACTCTTTCTGCTCGATCTATTCATGTGTGTCTCGTGAAGCCCCCCCCCCCCCCGTGCTCCGTGTTGGAGAGTGATAATGTGCAAACAGAGCCTCGCAGTTTGTGCTGAGCAAGGACTGGATCACAAGAAAAACAGTACTGTTCAGGCTTAAGACAACACAACCTGTCTCTGGACTGTGTGTGTGTGTGTGTGTGTGTGTGTGTGCACAATACACCTCTGTGTGCAGAAGCAAAGCCCACTCTGAAATGTTTGCGTGTGTTTTTTGCCAAACCTGTGCGTCTGTTTTTGTCGGGGTCTCGCAGCCAAGGCTATTCTGAAGCAGGACAGAGGCCCTGAAGTTCAAGCTAACAGTGTGTGTGTGTGTGTGTGTGTGTGTGTGTGTGTGTGTGTGTGTGTGTGTGTGTGTGGGGTTCCTCGCTCACAGCTTTCTCCTCAAACCTCAGTGCATTCCAGCTTCTCCCTGTTAAAGCAAACAGAGAGCGGAGCACTCTGCCGCCGTATAGCCGTCACGCTCCCTCCTCCTCCTCCGCCTCCTCCTCCTCCGCCTCCTCCGCCTCCTCCTCCTCCTCCTCCTGCGAGCCGCCAGGCATGTTGGGCCACTGGTACTGTAGACGTCGGCATTCCTCCTCCGGCAGGAGGATTAGTGAATCCGTGTTAATCGGTTGCTAAACCATGCAGAGGAGTTTCTCAAGCAGAAAATAATGTGATTTGTCTTCGTCCTCGACTGGTTAATGAACTCGTGCTGTATTCTGGGGGTTTGTTGAGCTGTTCCAATATCAGAGCTCCGATCCAGCCGTTCCATGACGATCAGGTGCTCTGAGAAAACGTTTCTGAGACAAACTGCAAAGAGGGATTTCCACTGTGATCCCTGAAATCTGTGTGGAATGTCAGGTCAGAATATGGTAGCATGTGTGCAGCACCCGAGGCGTTCCTTGGTGCTGTGTTCAATTTGCAGTGGAATATTTCATCGTTTCATAGTTTCATCGTTCCAGAGTTGATTGCGTGTTCTGCTTCAGGCCGATCTGAGCCCAGAGCTGGCGATGAACGTTCTCTCTGTAGTTCATTTCTGTTGATTTCTCCTCATGTTTGTTTGCTTGTTTTTTTTCTTTCCAGGTCAGTGACGGGGAGTTGTTGGATCGTTTCTCGCGGCGTCGCAGGCCGCCGTTCTGCCAGACAGCATGCGTACGGAGGACGTCGTCTGAGTCCGAGTCCGAGTCCGAGTCGGGCCTCGCTGCTCTGCGTCTCACCTCGCCGCCCGGAGGAATGACGGCGCTGTGGTGCTCACTCTGGCTCTCCTTCCTCCTGCCGCTCTGCGTTGCTCCGGCCAGGCTGCCCACCGCTCAGCCCGCAGGTAGGACCCAACAACGCTGCTCATTCCACCACACTGAGGATCGGCTGCGAGGAAAGCCCAAGAATTGATCAGATCATGTGTCATTTATCAAGCAAAAGTGCCAAATCTTGAAAATGTGAGGATTTGCCGCTTGGCTCTGTTTTAGAACAAGCAACACTTTTCTCGCAGCGCAGCAACAAACACGCTCGTAAGAATTCTCCCCTCAAGAACCAGCATAACCAGCATCACAGAAGCCTTAACGGCTGCTCGTCACCCAAAAACAACCAAACAAGAAAGAAAAAGTTCAGCTGCTCATACACTTCGGCTTCTCTTCCTCAATTGTTCCGTGCTTCTTTTTCCATGCTAATTTGACATCTGCTTCGAGACCACGCTCAGTTTTCTGTGTGTTCATCACTTCAAAAGGCACATTTGTTGTTCGTACAAATGAGTCTTTTTTTTAATTGGACTCTTCTTGCTTCGCTGAGATTTTCTCTCTTTGTACTCGAGGCGGAGAAACACCCGAAGATCAGTCCAGAGTAAACGTTGAGCAGTGTTTGCTTTAATCTCTCCATATTGCGCAAAGAAAAGCAAACAAACACAGCGGAGTAATCTTTCTCTGAGGCGTTAGCCAAGTGTTGTCGCCTCCCCCCCCCCTCCCCCTCCCTTTTTTATTTCATGTGAGAGTCAGTTCGTCTTTGACACACTTTACGCGCTGCAGTGCATTAAGACCGGCGAGGAGCCGGCGCTCTGTGGATACCAGCCGGCGGACGTTGTGTTTAAGTATATCTTCCAAGTAACCGGAGTCAGATACACTCCAGACTTCAGACACACACTGAGTCACAAAAATAAGGACTTAATGCTGTTACACTTGACGTACTTTGGACTTAATGAATGTATGTATGAATCAATATTATATGTAAGTGGCTTTGTGATAAGCAAGATAATGTAGAGCGAGCGGGTAGTTATTGGGAACTGAAGCCCTTCAGATTCCTGCTCACCCTTTTGCACAATAACTCGCTCATCATTATGATTCCTTACATGGAGCATTAAAAGACATTCATTTTGACTTCATGACGATATGGACTTCCCACAAAAGCAGCCTGATGTGAAGCCGTCTACCTGTGTGTGAATTCTACTCTTTATAGCCAAAAGATCTCCTCTCCCCCCTCCCCCCTCCTCTCCCCCCTCCTCTCTCCTCTCCTCTCCTCTCCCCCCTCCTCTCTCCTCTCCTCTCCTCTCCTCTCCCCCCTCCTCTCTCCTCTCCCCCCTCCTCTCTCCTCTCCCCGCTCCTCTCCTCTCCCCGCTCCTCTCTCCTCTCCCCCCTCCTCTCTCCTCTCCCCCTCCTCTCTCCTCTCCCCGCTCCTCTCCTCTCTCCTCTCCTCTCCTCTCCTCTCTCCTCTCCCCCCTCCTCTCTCCTCTCCCCCCTCCTCTCTCCTCTCCCCCCTCCTCTCTCCTCTCCCCGCTCCTCTCCCCTCTCCTCTCCTCTCCCCCCTCCTCTCTCCTCTCCCCGCTCCTCTCCTCTCCCCGCTCCTCTCTCCTCTCCCCCTCCTCTCTCCTCTCCCCCCTCCTCTCTCCTCTCCCCGCTCCTCTCCTCTCTCCTCTCCTCTCCTCTCCCCCCTCCTCTCTCCTCTCCCCCCTCCTCTCTCCTCTCCCCCCTCCTCTCTCCTCTCCCCCCTCCTCTCTCCTCTCCCCGCTCCTCTCCTCTCTCCTCTCCTCTCCTCTCCTCTCTCCTCTCCCCGCTCCTCTCCTCTCCCCCCTCCTCTCTCCTCTCCCCCCTCCTCTCTCCTCTCCCCCCTCCTCTCTCCTCTCCCCGCTCCTCTCCTCTCCCCCCTCCTCTCTCCTCTCCTCTCCTCTCCCCCCTCCTCTCTCCTCTCCCCCCTCCTCTCTCCTCTCCCCCCTCCTCTCTCCTCTCCCCGCTCCTCTCCTCTCTCCTCTCCTCTCCTCTCTCCTCTCTCCTCTCCCCCCTCCTCTCTCCTCTCCCCCTCCTCTCTCCTCTCCCCGCTCCTCTCCTCTCTCCTCTCCTCTCCTCTCTCCTCTCTCCTCTCCCCCCTCCTCTCTCCTCTCCCCCCTCCTCTCCCCCCTCCTCTCTCCTCTCCCCGCTCCTCTCATCTCTCCTCTCTCCTCTCCTCTCCTCTCCCCCCTCCTCTCTCCTCTCTCCCCTCCTCTCCTCTCCTCTCGCCCCTCCTCTCTCCTCTCCCCGCTCCTCTCCTCTCTCCTCTCCTCTCCTCTCCCCCCTCCTCTCTCCCCTCCTCCCCCCTCCTCTCTCCTCTCCCCATCCTCTCTCCCCTCCTCTCTCCCCTCCTCCCCCCTCCTCTCCCCTCTCCTCTCCCCCTCCTCTCTCCTCTCCTCTCCTCTCCCCCCTCCTCTCTCCTCTCTCCCCTCCTCTCCTCTCCTCTCGCCCCTCCTCTCTCCTCTCCCCGCTCCTCTCCTCTCTCCTCTCCTCTCCTCTCCCCCCTCCTCTCTCCCCTCCTCCCCCCTTCTCTCTCCTCTCCCCATCCTCTCTCCCCTCCTCTCTCCCCTCCTCCCCCCTCCTCTCCCCCCTCCTCCCCCCTCCTCTCTCCTCTCCCCATCCTCTCTCCCCATCCTCTCTCCTCTCCTCTCCCCTCTCCTCCCCCCTCCTCTCCCCCCTCCTCTCCCCCCTCCTCTCTCCTCTCCCCATCCTCTCTCCCCATCCTCTCTCCTCTCCTCTCCCCCCTCCTCCCCCCTCCTCTCCCCCCTCCTCTCTCCTCTCCCCATCCTCTCTCCCCCATCCTCTCTCCTCTCCTCTCTCCTCTCCTCTCCCCCCTCCTCTCCTCCCTCCTCTCTCCTCTCCCCCCTCCTCTCCTCTCCTCTCCCCCCTCCTCTCTCCTCTCCCCATCCTCTCTCCCCTCCTCTCCTCTCCCCCTCCTCTCTCCTCTCCCCATCCTCTCTCCCCTCCTCTCCTCTCCCCCTCCTCTCCCCCCCCTCCCCCCTCCTCTCTCCTCTCTCCCCTCCTCTCTCCTCTCCCCCCTCCTCTCCTCTCCTCTCCTCTCCTCTCTCCCCTCCTCTCCTCTCCCCCCTCCTCTCCCCCTCCTCTCCTCCCTCCTCTCTCCTCTCCCCCCTCCTCTCCTCCCTCCTCTCTCCTCTCCCCCCTCCTCTCCTCTCCTCTCCCCATCCTCTCTCCCCTCCTCTCCTCTCCCCCCTCCTCTCTCCTCTCCTCTCCCCCCTCCTCTCCTCTCCTCTCCCCCCTCCTCTCTCCCCTCCTCTCCTCCCTCCTCTCCCCCCCCCTCCCCCCCCTCCTCTCTGCCCTCTCTCATGTAAAACCCAGAGTGTTACAACAGACGTGTTGTGATTGTGTCCGCCTCATTGCCTTCCCTGCTGGGAGCCATCGCAGCCTATCTTGCGCTCCGGCTGTGATGGTACAGACACGGTGAAATACGGCCGCTCTGGAGAGGTTATTGTTTCAAGTGGCTCAGGTTTCATCACGAGAGGGTGATGTTGTTTCCATCGTAGACCTTTGCTGGGTCACACTGAACCTTTGGCTCAGTGTGATGCTGAATATCTCATTTCAAATGGGAGACGTGGATACGTATGTATTGGCCTCTTCAGCCAGTGTCGTCCACCTTTGAACGATAGAGGCTTCTTTATGACCACAGATACAGAATGAAACATCTGGGAAACCTGAATCTTCATCTTTCTATCTTCAGTGATGAAGATGTTCATGTTTTCAGATCACACGCTGCTCTACAAGGTGAGGAAATGAGTAAGACTCATTGATAATCTATTGCTCCTGATAATCTGTGGACAGATTTTTTTAAAAGCTCAAATCACTCAAGAAGATCTTGATATCATCTTGGAAACCTTAAATATTCAATCTCACGGTCAGACTCCTAAAAAGAGGAACTCATGATTGATGGTTCCTTGTCTTTAAGCTTTAACATTCACAGTATCCTCTTGTTTCCTCCGGTAGCTCTTGTGTTTTTTGATATACTCAGGAGGTAAAGTCGGCTGTGAAGCCCACATACAGCGGCCTCTGTGCCCGGTGGCATCTCCGGCGGGCCCCTGGCCTCCAGCAGTGTTGCCCACGTCCACAGATGGACGAGCAGTGGGGATAAAATGACTGTCGTTTACTGGCAGATGGCACAATTTCCCCTCAGCCGCCACAGCGCCGGGCAAAGTTGTCACTTGGGTTCGTGTTTTCTGTGTGTGTGTGTGTGTGTGTGTGTGTGTGTGTGTGTGTGGCGGGGGGGAGGATTAATGTGTGTATCTGTTTCAGAGTCAGACAGACAAAGGGCCCTTGATAGTTTACAACGTACGTGTAAATATAAATTAAAAGTAATTGAGCTGGCAGCCTTATTGTTTTTCAAAATGATTTATTGTTTTTCTTTGAGCTTTATCGACGTGACCACTGGCCCCCGTGGGCCACCGTAGTTATGTTTTTGAGACGAGTGGATAGCTTTCTGTTGAAGAAAAAAAGAGCTTTTGTTGATGAGAAGACGACACAATATGCTTGAGAAGCTGTTTGCTGTACATGACTGAGAATATCAAAGGAACTAGAACTAGAAATCGTTTACATTTATGTCTATCCAAAATATCACGTCATCATTTTATCATTTGTGTGCAATTGTCATGATTAACATACGAGTTCTTGAGTTATGGCCAGAAACGTGTGAGGTCAGTGACCTCGACCTTTGACCACCCGAATCGAATCGATTCATCAGCGAGTCCCAGCGGAAAGAAGCTCCCTCATGGTGTTGCTGTCAGATCGGACAGACAACCTGAAAACATCATGAAATAATCACATAATAGAAATGTGGTTTGGATAGAGGGTTTTATTTCCCAGAATGCCACACAAAGCGATATTTTCTTACAAATAAAAAATGCCCCATAAACTACAGAACTGCCATACTTCTAAAATGCTCTCTGGAACGAACCTTGACGTCATCCCCTGGTCTGTATTCATGCATGTGTGAGATCAAATGTTTGAGAAGCCAAGTTGACCCACTTGAGACTGATGACAAAGAACAGAGGCTCTGTGTGTGTCTGTGTGTGTAGGTGTGTGTGTGTGTTATTCTTCTCGCCTCTGTATTTACTGACCACACACACTCGCCCCCCCCCCCCAGAAGAAATATGTGGCTCATCTTCTCCGGCGCTCGCTGTGAAACAGCAGACATATAAATTCAACACGTTCATTTTGCAGCCATTGCGTCTTTGTGTGTGTGTGTGTGTGTGTGTGTGTGTGTGTGTGCATGTATTATGTGTGACAGAGCAGGTCTACGTGGAGTCTGCAGTTAAGTGAATGTTATGTCTGTATGAGTAAAGGGAGATTATGAAAGAGAGGCGGTAAAAGAAGATGAAAAGAGAGAACGACAAAAATGTAAGGATAGCAGAGAGTCTGTGTAAGTGTTTGTGTGTGTTTGTGTGCGTGTGTGTGTGTGTGTGTGTGTGCGTGCGTGTGAGAGAACAGCGTGGGTGTGTATGGTCATTATGCCCTTCAACCACATAACAAAGCAAATGTGTGTGTCCTTTTTAGAGACAGAAAATTACAGCAAGTGTGAGTTTGTGTGTGTGTGCGTGTACTTGTACAGCTATCATTGTGAAGACCAACACAAGTTTTAGACCCTGAGTGAGGACTTCTTTGGAAAGTGAGGACATTTTGGCCATTTTGTAATTATTCTACAAATACATGTAGTTTCTAAATGTAGGTATGCTTTAATGGTCGAATGCAAACTTAAAAAACGTCCTTGTGTGAGGAAGCTGCGTAACATCCGGCTGTAAATGTTGGCGTGGAGGATGGCATCGTAACCATTTTTAAGGCCTCAGGGTTGTCTGAATCTCTTGCATGGTTTGGTTTTGTCAGCCCAAGTCCCACCAGGTCCATTTTGTCACCAAGTGCCCATCTTGTCTGCTGTTCTTGTCACCCTAAAATATCCCTTCTGGCCAGCCAGAAGTGAGTCTCTCTAGTCCACCAAAGTGCTTCTCTGGTCTGCGTCCCTCCTCCTTTTTGGGAGTCCACAAACCCTCCTGGTCAACCTCATCAGCCAAATGCTTCAGTAGTCTGCAGCAGTGACTCTACAGTCTGTCAAAGTGGTCTTCTAGTCGATGTAGGTGTTTCTTAAGTCCACCCAAGTGCCCTTATAATCAGCCACATGCCCCTGTAGTCATTGCAAATGGTGCTCTGTTGCCCCCACATCCAACAATGGATAAACATGACAACCATAGCAGTTGAAACTCTAACTCTAATTTTAACTCCTAAATTCGAATACCAACCACCATGGAACGGATCAAGCTTAGTCCAACACTAACGACTTATTTCAGTACATGTCTTCATTATAGATATCATTGGACCGATACTTTGGTACCAAATTGATGCCAAAATTCGGAAAACTTGATGCTATTTGTTTTTTCGTCAGGACCAGGAATCAGGACTCTGGACTAACAGCATCCTGTCGTCCTGGGTCGTCCTCCTGCATAATGCTACAATGTGAACAACAAATACATTTCGAAATTGGCAGGAGAGCTAGTCAACGTTAGCGGTTCAATATTAGCATTCGGTTGTCAGGCTAAATAACGGAGCTAACGGCTAACAATCGGAGGTTGCATTGAGTTATATTATGAGTTTTGGGCGAAGGTAAATTTTATCTTTGTCATGATGTGTCCAAATGTAATCTTGTTCAAATTTAGTTTTTTGGCGAGAAAATGATTTATATATTATTTTACTATTGTCTGAATTCAGTTATGCAACAAGCAGATATATAGTGACTCAATTATTTTAATTTGGAGATGATTTACAGAAGATATAATAAGACATTACATTGTGCTATTTAAGGAAACCAGCCGTTGCAAACATTATGTAAGAAGTAAATGAACAGTAATATTGCGTCACAAATACCCAGTGGACACTTTCCACCTGGACACAGTTTTGCTGATCAGTTCAGCGTTTGTTCTCTTTTCGTTCAGTATGTTTTTACTCCTGGAATACAGAGGCTCAGCCTCTCCAGTGTGCGTTCATAAAAAAGGTTGTTTTCTCGAGTGAGATCATAGTGTAATCTTCTGTGGGGCCCTCAACACACCCTTTAATCATCCTATTATGTAAATGAGTAGTCCATGTGTGGGCTTTACGCAAGTCTCTGAAAAGTGGATCGTTCGTCACAACTTAAGTGTAAAGTTACTCCAAGCAGTTTCTCTTCCTCCGCAGCAACACTTTGGCTTTCAGAGTCTCTGCATCAATGTTCATTTCCCTGGCAACATTATCAAGGAAATCTTTTGGCAAGCGTTGGAGGCGCGCAGGGCAAATAAGCTCTGGAGAATGACGACTCGTTAAACAATGGCTGTTCTATCCTCAGTCCATCAGGCACTTAATGCAGTAGACACTTAAGACATTTTGTTGGATGGGAATTAAACATTGAACACAACTCATCGTCCTGTTTACCAAAGGATCATAGTGGGACGCTTCTCCTGCACTCCTTTAGGATTTACAGCAAAACGCAGATTAAAATGAATTCATAAATTAACCGGACGAGGGTCTTAAATTCACACAATGATCATCTTTAACTTCTTAAAAAACATGACACTGTAAATTGTGTACATCATTAGCAGTTGAATGTGTTCTACTTCATGTTGTGTCATTATTCTTTTACATTTTGAATTCGGGCGATTTTTGTTTTGCACTTGCAGAGTATTACAATCTATACGCAGTATTTTTTCAAGGATAACTCACAGTTGAGTCCAAGTGGAAAAAGTTTGTTGCTAAGCAAAATGTTATTATATATCATATTATCATATCAGATCACAGACTGAAATGAAGGCTTAAATCATTCCCACACAACAAAACTTATGTTGCGTTTCTGTTGTTTATCACGTGTTTAAAACTGCGACTGGAGAAAACACGTTTCTTCTCGAAAGATCATTGAGAATGTAGTTTAGTTTGTAAATGACAGGGTTGAAACTACGAAAGGCTGCATTGAAAGTCAGGTCAGATTTGTTATTTTGTTAACTTACGTCACAGAGTGTGAAATCCTCCCAGATGTCACCCGACTGTCTCAGGTTTGGGTTAAATGTTCACCTGGGAGAGCTTTCACCGTGTATGGAAAGAATTAGCAGACAGCTGTAGATCAGGAGGTCACCGGCAGCCTTCATACGAACCTTGTCTGCAGGCCACGGCTACGTTTGTATCAGTACACCTCATTAATGCCCTTAGAAACCCTCTCTGCATGTCACTCGATGAATTATGTATGAGAATACAGAGCAGTCTGTGTGATCTGCTCCTGTCTAAACCACCTTCTAAACCACCTTTTTTCCGCAGTGGGATTTAATTGATTGTCTCTTTTCCCTTTCGCTCACACGGGCATTTTGTCGTACTTACACAAACACATTTTAAGCTTTAAAACTTCTAATCATTTTTTATTTGGACTTTTGTCAAACCCCTGTCAGTGTTTTGGAGCCCTTTGAAGGCTCGGCTTGTTTCATCCGAACGATGTCTTTGCAGCGCGTACACACACATTCTCTGTTACACACTCTCACACCTGTACATGTCCTCTGCTCTACCTCTGCGGATCAGGGTGGTTCTCAGTCCACCGGCTGACAGCGGCGTTGACATGCGGTAGGTTTTTAATTACAAAGCTCCCCTTGAGGAAATTGTTGAGATGCTTAACAGATAAGGCAAACATGGAGGGGAACAAAGAGGCTCGTTGTGTCGTATCAGGAGGACTGGTTTTTGGAGGGCGCGCAGGGAGGAGGAGTTGGGGGATAAGTCAGCTGGAGCTGCAGTTAAATCTGACAAAATGTTTTTGTGCTGTGAAGTGACTAATTGATTGTTTTTTATTGAAAACTACGTGTCTGCTTTCAACCGTTTCACCTTCTCTCTCTGGCTGACACCTGGATTTATGGACAGCATTGATATAGTTACATATAATTCTGATTGAATTGTTGTGATGGATGGCAATTGCAAAAATGAGCCAATATACACGGTCCTCATGCATGCATATCAACATGTTTGTGTGTGTGTGTGTGTGTGTGTGTGTGTGTGTGTGTGTGTGTTTCGTGCCAACCCCTTTGGAAGAGTGTATTTTGTTGCTGGCAGAGGCAAACAGATGGCAGGTTGTGTACCGAGCTGTAAGGAGTCCAACACACACACACACACACACACACACACACACACACACACACACACACACACACACACACACACACACACACACACACAAGGGAGAGAGAGACAATCCAAGCTTGATCTGTCTCACCCATCAGTCAGCCCCTTGACTCCCCATCTGCACCTCATACACGCACACACACACACACACACACACACACACACACACACACACACACACACACACACAGTCCTCTGCTTGTTTCTGTTTCTTTGTGCTCCTATGTGTTGTTTTACCCCTGTGACTGGTGTTACTGGTGTTACTGGTGTTACTGGTGTTACTGGTGTAACTGGTGTAACTTTACTTGTATTTGCTCAACTCTTGTCCTGTTTGGGTTTGGTTGTTCCCTCTTAGCAGAGATGGACAGTGCAGTTAAACTGGGCCCATGTTGGAAGAACTGGCTCTTGTAAGTGATTCAGATTGCCACCTAAAAAAGGGGGGTTTCATACAGATATGCAATTATGATGCTGGGTAACAGGTTTGTTGATGTTATCCAATGCCAATGCGATCGTGTGACGACAACAACGTGATCTGCGGAGGCTAATTTAGGCACCAAAGTCTGTGTGTGTGTGCTTCGTAATTAATAACTAGCATGCAACGGGGCCTCGTCGTAACCACCGTACTGCTCCCTCTCTCTCTCTACCCAGAAGTCCTGTCTGGCTCTGCTTCACCCTATTTACATTTCTGTGAATGGAAACAGAGCCAACAGACAGTGATCAACATCGCGTGTGTGTGTGCGTGTGCGTGTGTGTGTGGCAGTGAGTGTGTAGGGGTATGTGCTTACCTCCTTGCTTGTCATCGTAAGTGTGTGTGTGTCTCTTTCATCCTCTTCCTCCCTTTTTTTCCCTCTCCCTCCTTCCACGTGGTCACACTCTCACATCTGCTCTCTCTGTCCCTTCATCACCTCCCCCTCCCCCTCCTCCTCCCCCTCCTCCTCCTCCTCCTCCCTCCCTCCTCTTCTTCTTTGTGTCTGCCAGGACAAATCCAAAATTAGCTTCATTGACTGGACCATAATTAACGTTGTAGAACTCACGTTATAGAAGTCGTGAGTAGAATAGTCTCCGCCTCTCGTTCCCCCTCAGCTGCTTGATCCATCATTTTTGATCACCTCTTCCACCACCGCTTCATTCAAAAAGGTCCAGGGTCGACTCGCTTCTGTTTAAAGCCCCCCCCCCCACATCCAGGGCAGCTGACACATCGAATATAGAAACCAAACACCCCCCCCCCCTCCCACACAAACTCTCTCTCCCCTTATGTTACTGTGCTCGGAGAGCTGCAATAATAAACGCTGGTACCGTCTGCAGAGCGTAATGGAAGAGTGGAAAGAAGAGGAAGAGGCGTCGGTGTCGAGCTGACTCCAGTTTTCTTTTTTAAATGACCCAGGTCAGAAATCCATTTGAAAATTCCCATGAAATGTTGCTTGAGCGTGCGGTGTATCTGGTAACTGAGTGCATTCTTTCCTCATGGGACAACTCTCTCCTCATCGCTGGCGCAGCGTCCGGACGCCGGTTTATCTGCTGCGTTTCACCACAAAGTCAGAATCGGAAAACACGAGACTCGTTCTTACCCGTCCGGGGTTTTCTCTTTGTTTACCCAGAGAAGCTGTTTGCAGTCTGAACTTGGTTGCAGACTTTTTAAAGGATCACGATGTCGTCTTTGACTTTCACGGCCCGTGATTGCTGACATGAGAACATGCAACAACACTGATAAACCTGAGCTCAGCAGTTTCTGACACCCCGCGGACACAATGGCCTCTAACCGCCCAACTATGAAGTCAGGCTTCCACAACAAAGAGCTGGAACAAAGTAATGCACAACAAAGCTAAATCCTGCAAAGAATAAATCAACAGCAAGACTTTTTAGATTTTGTTGGCTAAAACAGTGCACATTTCTTGAGAGCATTTTTTATATCACCATATAACCGCATTGTCACTGGTTCAATTCCAGTTGTGCAGCGTTGCTGCATGTCATACCCTCAGTTGGTTGATCTTAACCCTGGTTCCAGAGGCCTCTGGCTCAGTGGTCAGGCGATGTTAGTGGAGATGTCTCAGGACAACTGTGCTCCAGTTGTCCTCCTCTGTGGCCTGTTTGTGCTGTAAGTGAAGGCAGGTCCTGGAGGGGAGGGATGATGGGATTAGAGGCTTTCCTGCTCTCGTCCCGCTCTCATAAGCAAACACACTAAACACACCAGTCCGGCGCCGAAGAGTTTCACCATGTTCAGATGGAGACCCAGGGAAGCCCATATGCTGGTAACGGTCATTTTTCATTTTTGCTTCAACACGTTTCTGTTTTTTTCGACATCGGTTTGACAGTTCAAACAACTGGTGTACTTCAAAACCGCCGCCTCGGACATTTTCGGTGCTTGAGGAAAGTAAAAGAGGAGGCAGATAGAAGAAGAGGTGGTTGTTCAGCAGCAGGCCGGTCCTGGACAGGAAAAGTGTGTGGGGGTCCTCCTGGTGATCAGAAGCAGCTGAGACCAGCAGCAGGTTCCATGTGGAGCGCTAACAACCAGAGAGACGGACCCACGCAGTCCCGCCGCTCCAATGAACAGTAAACGCTGTCATGTCCTGCTGATCCCAGCCCAGGGACGCCTCCGCCTCCGGACCCTCAGATCAAACTCGTTTACAGGTGGAGCTTGATTTTGTAAAACCAGCCCCTGGTGTTCTAATACCTCCGTCTAAGGTCATGAGTCTAAATCCCCTCAACACAGCCAAAGGAACATTTATATCAAAAACCAAAATCTTTTTCAGTCAAATTCCCTAATTATTTGGATTTTGTTCATTCAGTTACCGGTTCATGTACCTGCTTTTTATTTTCTCATTTCCCATGAAGGTCTAAATATTATTTCAGTGCCTTCTCCACTCTGCCAGGATCGAGTCATTTTAAATTCTGGTGGGAAAATATTGAACTCTTGAATTGAAACTGAATTTAAAAGTAGTCTGTAGCTGGAATCAGCCACATGTGTACATTTTAATGATTAATTCTCTACAATCCCCCAAAATTCACAGACAAAAACACAAAAGACATGACTTCAGGGTCCTAGTTCTTCTGCCCGACATACGTTTTACAAAGAACATGTGGACAACAAAGGACTGGTTTTCAATTATTGTTTGCAGCGATGCATGTGTGTGTGTGTGTGTGTGTGTGTTCAAGTCCAAAAATACAAGTGTGCTTTCACAGACCTCACATGACACTGATGTCTTTGTCACCTCTCACACTATCACCATCCCACCCACCACCACAGACATGTGTGGGGGGGCAGGTCATCCCAGCTGGGGAGTATCAATAGTTGTGTGTGTGTGTGTGGGGGGGGGGGGGTTCACTTGTCGTTCAGGGCAGGGGTCAGGGGTCGGGGTCAGGCGTCTCCTCGTGCTGCTACGTCAGCTGTTTCTTGTCTTTGGGGCTTTTGATAAAAGACGCATTCAGACTCCTCGATTCCGAGTTTTGTGCTTTTTCCCCAGTTGCTGATTGTTGTCTTCTTCTGATCACTTCCCTGATTCAGCAAGCCTCTAAAAAGCATCAGACTTCCCTCCAAAGTCTCCCAGAGTGACATTAAATCAGTTCACCGAACAGATGACTCGTCAAATATCACGCCTGCTCTCTTCGTTAAGTCAAAATTAAGAACAAAGACAAGTCGCTGCCTAAAAAAAGAAGCTTTTGACGGCCGCACCACGAGATCCAAAAAGGCGCCTTGTAATGGGATTGGTTCCTCCGGGTTCGAGGGGAAGTGTGATTATGTTGTATGGTGGCCCCGCACACACTTCGCAGACATCCTGGCCTTTGCGGGGCCGAGCTTCTTACACTTGTCTGCTGAATTGAAACTAGGCCAGTTCGTCTTTGGAATGACAATTACCGTGGACCAGACCCAGGCTGGAGGGATGGAGGGCAGGTGGGGGTGACGGTGAGGGTGTGAAAGGCCGCTTGGCCGCTGCCAAGATGCTCTGGATGTACAGTAGCTTCCGATGCTCGTTAGTGCGGCCGAGCGGAGTGCCAGGCGGGGGGGGGGGGGGGGGCTGGCACAGGCCGGGGCGGGATGTTTAGAGGCAACGTCTATCTTTAACTCGATTTTAGGAGCTCTTTTGATGAAGCGCGGCTGAGCTCAGTGAAGAATAGAGGCAACAAGCTGGGGAACCCCCCCCCCCCTCTTCTCTTTTCTCCTCTCCTCCTTGATCTCCGCCGAGCCATCCCTCTTTTCTCTCCATCTTCTGCTGGCAGGCTTCTCTGCAACGGTGTGAGGTTGTCAGGCTGGCCCAGATTAAGGGCTTTGTCCGGAGGTATTTACATCCGGCCGAACCACATTAAACCGAGATTACGGGGGTTTCACTGCTCACTGCAGAGAAGAAGAGGGAGCTCTTCCAGGACGAGCAGCATGTACAATAGGCATAGCTGTGAAATGGAGGAAGAGAAATGTGTTCTTTATGGAGGGGGGGGGGGTTCCACAGATCCTGTTTGAAGGTCATGTGATGTTGAGTGTGCCAAACAGTTGGCAGTCGGTCCAGTTTTCAGCATAGGAAGCAGAAGTAAAAGAATCTGTTGGGAGGAGGAGATTTCTTTAAAAGATAATCTTTATTTTTTACAGTTTAAGAAGTGGTAACTGGTTCCCGTTCCCGGCGTCTCACACGTGCACTCTGATTGGGCCGTTAAGCGCCCACGGAAAATGTGGAAAGCGTTTGAACAGAAAAGGAGACTCCGATCTATTTCAGCAGTAGAAGCAAACAACTAATTACCTGCAGTAAAAAAAGAAGTACATGTTGGAAACACGGCTCCGTTGTATTATTAGCTCTGTGTTAGTGAGGAGGAGGAGGAGGAGGAGGAGGAGGAGGAGGCAGAAAGAGGGAGCTTGATGAAGATGAATGTCTCACCGGCCCATCTGGAATCCATCACTTTCCAAAGTGGTTGAAACACAGATATGGTTTGAACAGGTTCTGCGTTTCGACCAACAGAAGTACCCGTTAAACTCCCGACAGAAAGAGCGTCTTGTCATCTTTCACTGTTCATGATCTTTATTGAAGCTGCAGGATGTTTCTTCATGCAAAGCAGCCCGGCTGAACAAGACGGCATCTTTCTGAAGAAGCGACATAAACCGGTGGAGAGGTTTAAAGGACACTAAACTGGCAAGAGGTTATTTGTTCCTCAGGTGATCTGGTGTTACCGGAGAATCACAGCTTCAGTGTTTCAGCGGAGATGAAACCCTGAATTTAAATCCTCCAGAGCGGAAAATGAATTCATCAAACTGCCACGCTTTAGTTGTTTACTGAGGGATGTGAGGTTGAGAGAATATTCTCCTCACTCTGAAGAGGGAAACACGGCACACACACGGACACAAGCCAGTCTTAAGGATCAAGTCCTCTAAGGACAGAGTCACACCGTCTCATTTCAACTCACATGTGGAGTTTTCCATCGCTAACCGCTGTGCACGCAAAAATACAGAGACAGTTCAGTTATCGTCTGCAGTTATAGTCTGCCTGATTTATACAACATTTTAATCCTAAAAACATTTTAGCATCATTAGATGTATTTGTTATGGCTGTTATGGAGTGATACAAAAGTCTCCTGCGTAAAACCTTCTGACTCTAATATGTCAACAAAATGAAAGAAGAATTCTCAGCCTGGCGTTTTCCAAAGTTCAGATTTGGATATTTATGCAAATTAGCAAATATTTGGTCAGATAGCATCTCATTTCCAACACTAAATGTAACACGTTTGCCCATATTGAGCTAAACGCCCACGTGTTCCCTCCCGTGACCTGAGATGACAGCAGCCACGGCTCCTCAGTACTTCCTTCTCCTCCAGCACTGTGTGTGTGTGTGTGTGTGTGTGTGTGTGTGTAACTGAGGCAGGCGTGGAAAGGCTCCCCACAAATAGAGCTCTTTTCATCCCCAGGGCCACAGCCTGCCCGCCGGCCCCTGGAGAAGTTTGTGGAGGATAAATAAACTTCTTCAGACGGACAGAGCCGATGGAGTCTGTATGCATCTCAAAGAGAGACTTTATTTTATTCTGAAGGGCTATTTGTTATGATATTGAGCCGAGAGGGTAAGAAGGGCCAGAAGGGCCAGAAGGGCAGGGGGCCTCTTGATTTATGGAGTGACCGCCCAGCCTTACTCACACACACACACACACACACACACACACACACACACACACACTGTTCCTCGTTTACAATGGCAGATACATACGTACACACACATGTACATATCACAGTTACACACACACTCAAAGAGTACATATCACACATTGCTTCCAGCTGGCCCCAGGTTCCGGTGAGAGTGCTCCCACCCCCTTCAAACACACACACTCTCACACACACACACACACACACTCACTCACTCACTCACACACACACAGCCAATAGCTCACACATGCCACACCGGACGAGAACACAGCGGGAATGTGTAGATGTTGACATGAGCGCTGGAGGACGGCACCAGAACGCTGCAGCCGAGCGTTCATTCATCACTTCACATCTCATTCATCACTTCACATCTCATTCATCACTTCACATCTCATTCATCACTTCACATCTCATTCACTCCGCCAGCTTTGATGTCCAACAGGTTCGTCGTCGAGTGGTTTCCCGAGAACAAAGAACGTAAACAGAAAGATATTGGAGACAAAAGGCTTTGAATGAGTGCGTTTCATCACCAGCGAACACGTACAGGAATGCAGCGGTGCAGTCACACCTCTAGATTCATACGAGATGATATTCATTCGTAAACCAGAGCTCTGATTGGTTGAAAGCCCTGATGTCACACCCACACACCGCTGCTGTGATGTCTCATTCCTTTGCTGTCATGAGTACGAATCCAAAGCTGAAACTGGAAACATTCACGGTTCTCTTCAATGGAGGACTGAGACACCTGCTCAACGTCATGCAGCGCTGCATAAAGAGCAGGTTCCACAAGGTTCCACAAGGTTCCACAAGGTTCCCCAGAGTATGGAGAAGAAATGCACCAACCGCTGCCTCCGCAACACCTTCTTTTGATGTTGGTTCAATGGTTGTTCTTTGTGAGATCATTTCTCTTTATTTCAGCCAGAATCTTTCCAAAGACTTCTTCTACTCTACATGCCGTCTCTCAAAGAGTTTTCATTCAATAACTGTACATTTATGGCATGGCAAAGGTCTGACGACGTAAAGAGAATGAACGATGGTCGGAAATGTTTGTTGTTGGCTACTCGGTACCATCCTTCAGAAAACCACCTTTTAAAATCCTCCTGCTGCTCAAAACCTACAAAAGGTCCCAGAAACTGAACTCACTTCCTGTAGAATGTTTTTATTGTGTGACTAGTTTGGGAGCTTCAACTGTGGTTTTAGTGTCATACATATTGAAAGGAATTTGGATCCCAATCACTTCCCGCTCTTTCCTGCTGTCAGGTAAAAGCCCTGAGTTCCTTTAAGGGTCAGGATGTGGACCTCGTTCTCCTGTTCAGGACTCGCTCATTAAGCCGCCCTGTCAGGTTCACAGAACCACAGGAGACAGACTGACCCACTTTGATTTCACTCACATTCACATTCATTCAAATCCACACGTTCCCACCTTCACCATCCTGCACAGCTGGACACACAGCAGCTGGAATTTTCTCTTCAGGAATTTAACGCTTACTAATTAGGAATTCCTCTCTTTGCATGTTTTCCTTGCTGGACCACGTTTCAAAGAGCAGTCTCTCGTCGCTGTGATCGAACCTGCGCACATTACAGGACGTCCGCTTGAAAGCTGCGGCTGAAGCCGGTAGATCTGCAGCCAAAGGTTGCGCAGCGGCACGAAGTGACGCCTTTCAAACCAAAATCCACTTTCATTCAAAGCGCCTCTTTTCTTCCTCCATATTTTATATCTGCATTTTAAAGTTCAGGATCTGAAGCTGAAGCAGATATTCTGTCGTTGACGGTGACCAAAAGAAAAGGCTTTGCTCTTTTGTGTGACACCTTTGTTTATGTATGAGGCATAAATCTTTTGTTTTGTTTTGCTCGTTTGGTAAATTGCATTTGTTTCCCCTCCGGCAGTGTGAGCGATGCACAAGTTTCACTCTTATGTATTTTCCGAGGATCAAAGCAAAAGTATTCCTTTCTTACAACAGGATCACACACACACACACACACACACACACACACACACACACACACACATGCGTTGCCTTGCTATTAACACATCCGAGTGAAATAAGCTGTAATGCTGTGAGGCCGCAGAATGCTTTAAGTACACGAGTAAATGTGAGGAAAAGGAACCGATTAACAGCCTGAGCGCATGCAGCTGAAACTATCTGCATGGTTGATGCCATGAGGTGTAGCCAAAGTGAGAAGTATGTGTTTTGTAATTTGGGCGAACGAACCCTTTAACCCTTTAAGCAGGGAATACGTGCTGAATACAAAGGAGGCGTTCCAGTCGGGCCTCGGTGCTGCTGCTGCTCAGAGGAGCTCGTACTCAGCTGCTCGGGCTCCATAAAGCCGGAGTGAGTCTCTGGAGATTATTATATCTCCCCCATGAAGCCCAAACCCCATGTTTAAGACCTGGAGATCCTCTCACAACCATTTTCTCATTTTCTTTCACAGAGGTCATCAGGAATAGACATGCTGGGACTTCTGCTCCGTGCGCCGTCGTCTCAGTGCTTTTCGTCCCCTGAATGGGCCTTTTCTGCTGTAAAACAAAATATAAAGCGTCGTAAATACCGTTGTCAAATCTCCAGGATTTCTAATGTATGTAACAAGGGAGAGAAAAACACCGACTCACAGCTCATCTACTCAGTCCACTTAGTTTGAGCCCTGCAGCAGCTGGAAGAAGAATCCTCGCAGTGGTTTGATTGTGGAGCTCTGGCAGCGTTACCTGCTGCTTCTCCCACATTAACAGCACGTCCGTCTGACTGCGTCTGACTGCGTCTGCGTCTGACTGCGTCTGCGTCTGACTGCGTTTGTTCCCGCGGTTGGTGTTCGTCCGCACCAGCAGGCGAGAGCCCATCTATAATTCAGAGCAGCGATTATGTATTCCCCGTGAAGATGGGCTCGTCTGGGCTGCTCCTCGCTCCTCCTCTCAACTCCAATTTTCCAAATCTGGCTCGGAGGCTGTCAGCGAGGGAAAGGGCAGCGTTCACGTTGGCTGCTTGTCAGCGGGGCTCGCTGAGGCCGCTGCCCTTTCAGCGGGGTCAACGCTGGCTGTGTTTGCCATCATAAATCACGCTCTTAACACACCTCATGAGTCTCCTTTCCCATGAGCGGGCGGGGCAGCGATTGTGTACTCCGTTGCCCGAGCAGCTCATTCAAAAGACTTCCACGCCTGCGTACGTGGAAGTTACACTTGTGTGCGTATAAGTGTCCTCGTGTTGGTTGCCAGAGCGACCGGAGTGTTGCGTGATGTTGCTTTTCTGTCTCTCCCTAACGGCGAGGATGTATAATGGAGGTCTGGATGAGAAGACACCTCTGATGGAGGAGACACAAGGAGAGCCACTGTCTGTTTTATCCAGACGTGCCCTCCGTCTCTCCTCCATCCTCAGAGAGGCCGGTAAACATGCCGATGTTTCCGCTGGCTCTGACTGAGTGTGTGTGACAGGGGAAGGTTGGTGCGTTCATTCCCACACAACCCTCGGGTTTGTCTCTTCGTGCCGGAATGAAAAGTTACACTTTTCTGACTTCCAGAGGCGGATTAGCTGATAGCTCGCCAGCGGTTCGGCATCACTGCCTCTTTGTTTCAGAAGGAGGGGGGAGTTCTTTTCTTATGCTGCACGACCTGTGACTGAGTTTGCCTCTTAATTACACGGCGGAAACAAAGAAAGGTGTTTAGACAAAACCTTAAACGCTTCATTTTTAGAATTCTACGAAACCTGTGATTGATGATGTTACAGGTAGCAGAACGTGGGAGAACCTGCCTGGTGTTCCCTCAATATCTAACATTGTGTCCTGATGTTAGCGGGCCGCTAGAATGCCATTATTGATGAGCCTGCTGTTTAAACTGATCATTTAGCTGATAACATGTCATCTTCACGTCCTCAAATTTCCAAACAAAAGTCCAAACGCCATTAATTATTCAATTTACAATGGTGTAAATCTAAAGAAGTATCTGATATGCAAAGCTTCACATTTGAGAAGCAGCACCAGAGAATATTTGGCATTTTTACTTGATAAATGAGGGTTTCAAAAAGTTTCTTCTTCTGTCTTTGATTTTGCCTTAAAATGATGAAACGTATTACAAGATGGGGTTAATGTCTAAACACATATTTACAATCACTTACCAGTTGGGTGTGCCTTGAAATATGTTGAGAACCAAACCTAATAAGTGTGTCCTCTTCTTGTGCTCAGACTCTGTGTCCAGCGAGACAGCCTTCCTGGAGGACTATGTTCTGGGCATGGGGGACGCCCTGGAGATGTCCTGTGACCTGGAGGAGCACTCGGAGCCCATCGTCTGGTTCAAAGACGGCGCTGGGCTGGTGCCGAGCAACCGGACGCGGCTGGGCCAGAGGATTCTGCGCATCATCAACGTGTCGTACGAGGACTCGGGCGTCTACTCCTGCCGGCTCGCCCGCAGCAACGCGTTACTCAGCAACTACACCATCCGGGTGACCGGTGAGAGCAACAACGGCCGGATTTTAAACCTGTTTATACTTTATGTTCGATTTCTGGAAGAAATGATATCTTAAAACTCTTGTGTTTAGTGAATCTATAAGCCTGGACAGGAGGCTGGAATGGGTTGCATGATAGACCGTGTGTGTGTGTGTGTGTATCCGTCTGTCCGTCCGTGGCTCATCTCTCATGCTACCAGACCTATCGGCCGAATATTTTCTGTGTATGACTGTATACTCAAGGCCCTCTCGTGGTTGCGGTGATTCACAATTTTCGAAAAACCTATTTTACGGACTGTTTTATACCGTCATTGACTTCTTAACCGGCCGGAAGCAAAAGGCATATCAGCAATTGGCGTACCTGTCTGTCAAAGGCCACATCCAGAGAAAAGCCTCATTGTGAACCGATGAACGATTAAAAACGATACGGAGATCCAGCGTCTGATAGGATGGGCGCCGGATCAAAGAAAACAATTGGGAGAAATGCAAATCCATTTAATTTAAAGAACAGATGACACCAAGGACACGCTCATGGTGTCAGGATACTTGAGTCGGTAGCATGCGCTCCAATGGAAACAGGCACTTTGGCTGCACACTGTGGAGCTCTCAGGAACTCTTTCTGCCCGGCTGACAGGCAGACGACTGAGAGTCAAAGTATTTCCTGTCAATAAACATTGTGGACCAGTTACAGCAGTGGTGTCGCGACGTGACAGCTTTTCATAACGTTTCGTAGAAAAACAGTGAAAACTTTGCTCAGGAGAGAAAGTTCTGTTATTTCCTCCTCCGGCGCGGTTTCACCTACTGGCTAGCTGCCTGCCAAGCTGCACACACACACACACACACACACACACACACACACACACACATGCATGACAGCGGCACAGACTTTCAACGGCTAACACCCAACCAAGTTTCACACAGATTCCCCTCCTGATGCACAGTCAAAGGTGAAATTCATTATCATATGAGGAGATGAGTAACGTCTTAAGTCTGCGATGGAAACAGAGCTCTAATGGGAGTGTGGGAGGGGAGGAGGGGAGGGAAGGAGGGGAGGGGAGGAGGGGAGGGAAGGAGGGAGAGTGTGGGGGTCAGAAGGGAGCGAGCGGTAGCTTAAAAAGTCTGGCGGCTTTTTTCCCCCGTAAAACCCATGGACACCAGCTGAGCCTGTTATTGACAAGTAATTAGAAAGCAATTAGCTCGAGACATTTCATCATTGAAAACAGATGGGGTGGCAAGAAATGAGAGAGTTCGCTCCCTCGCAACTTACCCCCCACCTCCTCACACACACACACACACACACTTGAACACACACAGATGTGTGTTTGGGAGAAAAAGGCCTTTTTCCAGGACTGATCAGAGGTGGACAGCTTCTCCTCCTGGACCCACGTATCATCTCCAGTCTGCAGGACGACACACACAAACACACTCCCCACATCGCTGATTTTAAAGGAAAAATATTATATATGTTCAATCAAAACCACACAGGACGCAAATTCATCGCCGCCCGTTGTCATTTCTAAATCATTTTAACACTCAATTACACGAGAGGTCAGGTGTCTTACAGTATGTGGCAGCAATATCCTGTTCTCTTCCCTCCACTCTCAACACAGAGCCTCAGCGCCATCTAAAACACACATGGGCTATTGTCTTTTTTTCATTCTCAAATATTTGAGTAAGGTGTCAGATATTTAGGAGTGGTATCAGATTGAGCACCTGGACGGCGTCCAGATAGCGGAGAGCGCTCACATTGTACACACACACACACACACACACACACAGCGGAGAGCGCTCATATTGTACACACACACACACACACACACACACACACACAGTGGAGAGCGCTCATATTGTACACACACATACACACACACACACACACACACGGTACACATGTGGAAGCAAGAGGCTGTAATGTGAGGAGGTGAAAGAAGTTGTCGGCAACACCAAATGTATCAAAATGAGCAACTTTTGCAATCATGTAACGGACAATATGTCTGGCTTTATGTCTGTCCAGTGGACATGAGGACGTCCTCCCGTCTGTGCACTGGTCATTGTGTGCAATCCTTTATTGAGATTGGATGTTTTGATGCAACATAGATATCGAGTGTGCCATCTGAGAAGTGACACAAAATAGACACAAAATATAAAAATATGTCAGTAAAGATATATATGGGTGTAAAAACCACATAAAACCAATGGTGTAGAAATGTACTGGGCCTGATTCCTGCTTGTCTTTGGTGTTTGGAGCGTTTACTGATTCATGTTGAGTCTGTTTTTTTTTTACAATTGTCAACCATACTTCCTACTTTACTCAACAAATGATCCATTTGTTCCTCTAAAGTTGGGTTGTATAGGTTTATGAATCTATGAAGGTTTTGTTTTGCCCAATTTGAACACAGGCTTTAAATATTCTGGAGCTTTTAACCAAATGAAAGAAATAGTTTTTCTCATCACTTCCCTTTGTTGAAAGTGTAATATTTGCTTATTTCGGTCGTCTAAGACCTTTAACTCGAGGCTCTTATTGTTTTTTAGTGCAGCAGATGTAATTGACGCTTTGAGCGCATTCGTCTTTGTTTTCATGTCCAAAACTAGTTTAGTTGAGCTCATGCGGTAAATCAGGGTTTGTTCAAAACATGTCTGTGTTTAGTGCTAATTAGCAAATGTTAGCATATCGACACGCTAAACCAAGACAGTTAACAGTTAACCTGGTAACCATTAGCATGTTGTCATTGTGAACATGTTAGCATTGAGCTCAAGTGCTGCCCCACAGAGCCGCTAGCATAGCTTCAGAGCTAACCAGAGCGATGGAATCCGTCCAAACTGTGACGTGACGTGAGTCAAACCAGCGTCTCTGCTGAGCTGCACCGCAGCAGCGACTGGCTGAGGCGCCAAACTACAGAAAGTAAAACCTGCTCGTCAGTTTCAGGAGCCGTTTGAGCTCAAGCGGGTTGTGGAGGTAACAGATGGCTCTCATTAACCTGAACCAGAAGACCTGGAGGTCAGGTCGGAAATAATGACAACGCGGCCGTGGAAATGTGTGACACAGCGATTATGACCCGTCGTATCTGCGGCTTGAGAGAGTAATTAGTCGTCATCCGACACGCTAACTGAGCAAGAGTTAGCATCGCAAAGATGGAAAGAGTTGTTTGTGTGTGTGTGTGTGTGTGTGTGTACACACGCGTGTGTTGCAGCAGAACTAATGACTCGTTTCTATAACGTCTGTGGAAATGTTTTGGTCGTAGGTTCGAGCCGCCACGCTCCAGAGAACTGTAGACTCATTCATGAGTTTCTCATTGAGTCACTTTCAAGATGCATTCATGCGTATATGTGTATGTGTGTATATGTGTATGTGTATATGTGTATATGTATGTGTGTATGTGTGTATATGTGTGTATGTGTGTATGTGTGTATATGTGTGTATATGTGTATATGTGTGTATGTGTGTATATGTGTATATGTATGTGTGTATGTGTGTATATGTGTGTATGTGTGTATGTGTATATGTGTATATGTGTATATGTGTGTATGTGTGTATATGTGTGTATGTGTGTATATGTGTATATGTGTGTATGTGTGTATATGTGTATATGTATGTGTGTATGTGTGTATATGTGTGTACGTGTGTACGTGTGTATGTGCGGATATAATCGTACTTGTTGGTGAACACACACCATTTAATCTCCATTGGCCATTTAACATGCACATAATTGCTGCTTTGTTTTCTGTTGCTCTTTATTGTCCTCTTGTCTCGCACAGAATCAACTCTACAAGCTTTCCAGATGTTGCTCTTGTGATATCTGATTGTTTATGCAGTTCAAGTTGAACGAGTACAGATGCAACATAAGATTTGTTCAAAACGTTGATCGCACTCTCTTTTGGCTTTTCTCCGAAGATTCTCTGTCGTCTGGTGATGATGAAGATTATGACGAAGATCCAGAAGATGCAGGTAATGGAAATGGTGAATTCTTAATTCCTATTTTTCAGCTAACGTTTTCGAGTGAAACAATGTCATTGGATGTAAGTAAGGTGATATTCTGAAGCCTTTCTACTGAAGCAGATGGTTGATGCTCATGATGCAAAGACCTTTTACTAAAAGGAGGAACAACCAAGTAGATGGGACACAACTAATCAGGAAGGAACTCAAATCTGAAAAGAAACATTCATATTCCACAATGAGTTTTACTAACAAACCACCAAACGCAGTTTCACCAAACCCAAATCACAGCTGCAGCTCCCTCACTTCAGCCTACATGTGGGCTCATGTTTTCATTTGTCAACTTCATACATTTTTTAGTTTGTTTCATAATTTCAGCGTTGTTTTTGCTGACCGCTCTTCAGTTACCTCTTAAAACAAAGAACAAAGAAACCTCCGGGTTGTTTTGGTCCACTAGCGACACTATTTTAGCACCGAAACACGGAGTATCAATGTGTCCTGAAGTCTCGTGTCAAAAGTACAACCTGACTTCCATGAAGGCGGCATGAACGGCGTCGTGAAGCTGAATGAGCAGCAGCTGCTGCACACAGAGCGCTGACCGGGCGCCGTGAGCTGCTGGAGGGCCAGAGGACGAAGAAAACAAATATAGAACATAAAACACATAGAACATAGAACACAAAAAAACAAATATAGTAAGATAGGTGTGACACAAGAATAAATGTCACAGTGATGGGATTAGATATAGACGCATAGAATTGGAAACTATGGTTCGTTGTGAATACTGTGAAGTGCAAACATCGTACACAAGTTATTGACTGAATGACGGCAGCAGGCAGGACAGCAGTGCAGTGTGAGTGACTGTAACAAACGTAAAAAAAACTCATTTACATGTAACCTTTTTGTTTACATGACTGTATTTAGTTTTAAGTAATAATACTAATATACTCGTATGCTGGCAGGCTTTCTGTGTCAAAGCGTGTTCCTCGTCTCCACGCGGGTCTTACAAAGGTTGCAGACTCCTAATAAAGTCCACGCAGCTTCCACTGACTTCAGGGATTCTTGTTTTGCAAACCCTGAATTATTAGCAACCCTCATTACAAGACGAACAGGTCGTGTTTTGTGCTACAAAATGCAGTTAAACTGCATTTCAGAGCTTCACTTGTCACTGGGATAAAACATGTTGTCTGTTGGAACCACAAGAGTTGCTTCTGAAGGAGTTTTTATTGCAAACATCATTGGATTGATGCAACTGATTAGATTTCTACATCTGAGTGTGATCTGAGTTTTATATCTGTAATTGGAATTACTGTAATCTCTCATACCCGCGCTGTCTCGCTGTGCTCAAAGCTTTCTCCCCAGAGCACCGAGCTAAACGCCGCCGTCGCACAGATCAAAAGCCCACCTTTCTTTTGTCCCCGGCAGGCAACACTCCCTC